>NW_025533518.1:0-97500 GCF_020615455.1 Coregonus clupeaformis | reverse complement strand
GGCATGAAAAATTATTTTTAATATTTTAAATTAAAATAAAAGCGATCAAAGTTAATTTGAGTTTCGTCTTCGTTAATTCTCCTCCCCCACAAAAAAACATAATGTGAAAAAGTTGATTTTCATTGTAACCTATGTTTGTGACCAACGCGTGGCCGTGGCAGTGTGAGAAGCATGCCAGTAACTAGAATGAGATTCTCTCCCTCTGCTCTGATAGACAGTCTGCAGCTCTCATCTCTCCATGGTAGCCTATGATCTCTCTCTCCCTCTGCTCTGATAGACATGAGTCTAGCAGCATCTCTCCATGGTAGCCTATGATCTCTCTCTCCCTCTGCTCTGATAGACATGAGTCTAGCAGCATCTCATCTCTCCATGGTAGCCTATGATCTCTCTCTCCCTCTGCTCTGATAGACATGAGTCTAGCAGCATCTCATCTCTCCATGGTAGCCTATGATCTCTCTCTCCCTCTGCTCTGATAGACATGAGTCTAGCAGCATCTCATCTCTCCATGGTAGCCTATGATCTCTCTCTCCCTCTGCTCTGATAGACATGAGTCTAGCAGCATCTCATCTCTCCATGGTAGCCTATGATCTCTCTCTCCCTCTGCTCTGATAGACATGAGTCTAGCAATATCTCATCTCTCCATGGTAGCCTATGATCTCTCTCTCCCTCTGCTCTGATAGACATGAGTCTAGCAGCATCTCTCCATGGTAGCCTATGATCTCTCTCTCCCTCTGCTCTGATAGACATGAGTCTAGCAGCATCTCATCTCTCCATGGTAGCCTATGATCTCTCTCTCCCTCTGCTCTGATAGACATGAGTCTAGCAGCATCTCTCCATGGTAGCCTATGATCTCTCTCTCCCTCTGCTCTGATAGACATGAGTCTAGCAGCATCTCATCTCTCCATGGTAGCCTATGATCTCTCTCTCCCTCTGCTCTGATAGACATGAGTCTAGCAGCATCTCATCTCTCCATGGTAGCCTATGATCTCTCTCTCCCTCTGCTCTGATCGACATGAGTCTAGCAGCATTTCATCTCTCCATGGTAGCCTATGATCTCTCTCTCCCTCTGCTCTGATAGACATGAGTCTAGCAGCATCTCATCTCTCCATGGTAGCCTATGATCTCTCTCTCCCTCTGCTCTGATAGACAGTCTGCAGCTCTCATCTCTCCATGGTAGCCTATGATCTCTCTCTCCCTCTGCTCTGATAGACATGAGTCTAGCAGCATCTCTCCATGGTAGCCTATGATCTCTCTCTCCCTCTGCTCTGATAGACATGAGTATAGCAGCATCTCTCCATGGTAGCCTATGATCTCTCTCTCCCTCTGCTCTGATAGACATGAGTCTAGCAGCATCTCTCCATGGTAGCCTATGATCTCTCTCTCCCTCTGCTCTGATAGACATGAGTCTAGCAGCATCTCTCCATGGTAGCCTATGATCTCTCTCTCCCTCTGCTCTGATAGACATGAGTCTAGCAGCATCTCATCTCTCCATGGTAGCCTATGATCTCTCTCTCCCTCTGCTCTGATAGACATGAGTCTAGCAGCATCTCTCCATGGTAGCCTATGATCTCTCTCTCCCTCTGCTCTGATAGACATGAGTCTAGCAGCATCTCATCTCTCCATGGTAGCCTATGATCTCTCTCTCCCTCTGCTCTGATAGACATGAGTCTAGCAGCATCTCTCCATGGTAGCCTATGATCTCTCTCTCCCTCTGCTCTGATAGACATGAGTCTAGCAGCATCTCTCCATGGTAGCCTATGATCTCTCTCTCCCCTCTGCTCTGATAGACATGAGTCTAGCAGCATCTCTCCATGGTAGCCTATGATCTCTCTCTCCCTCTGCTCTGATAGACATGAGTCTAGCAGCATCTCATCTCTCCATGGTAGCCTATGATCTCTCTCTCCCTCTGCTCTGATAGACATGAGTCTAGCAGCATCTCTCCATGGTAGCCTATGATCTCTCTCTCCCTCTGCTCTGATAGACATGAGTCTAGCAGCATCTCATCTCTCCATGGTAGCCTATGATCTCTCTCTCCCTCTGCTCTGATAGACATGAGTCTAGCAGCATCTCATCTCTCCATGGTAGCCTATGATCTCTCTCTCCCTCTGCTCTGATAGACATGAGTCTAGCAGCATTTCATCTCTCCATGGTAGCCTATGATCTCTCTCTCCCTCTGCTCTGATAGACATGAGTCTAGCAGCATCTCTCCATGGTAGCCTATGATCTCTCTCTCCCTCTGCTCTGATAGACATGAGTCTAGCAGCATCTCATCTCTCCATGGTAGCCTATGATCTCTCTCTCCCTCTGCTCTGATAGACAGTCTGCAGCTCTCATCTCTCCATGGTAGCCTATGATCTCTCTCTCCCTCTGCTCTGATAGACATGAGTCTAGCAGCATCTCTCCATGGTAGCCTATGATCTCTCTCTCCCTCTGCTCTGATAGACATGAGTATAGCAGCATCTCTCCATGGTAGCCTATGATCTCTCTCTCCCTCTGCTCTGATAGACATGAGTCTAGCAGCATCTCTCCATGGTAGCCTATGATCTCTCTCTCCCTCTGCTCTGATAGACATGAGTCTAGCAGCATCTCTCCAGCGTAGCACTTCATCATTTATACAATCATAGCTGGGTTCTGGACTAACTTTATCATGATAAATTGAAATACATGTTATAGAATTACTGCTGTCGGTTCAGAAATACATGAAATAATTCAGAATAGCCTACCTCACCATGAGAAGGCCTATAATTTTGCCACAGATGATCAATTACTTATTTTAAAAAAATAGCCTGGCTGTGGATTGTAGCCCAATAACAAGGAATAGCCTACAGTCGGGAACACGCAGCAAATCTGTCAGTGTAAAAACAGCACGCAGACAAAACAGGCCTTTTGCAATATTTCAAATACAATCGAGGAAAAAAGAGAAGACTATGCTGTAGGCTACCAATGTATTTGATCAACTTCCAAATATTGTTTTACAAAAGACAGAGAGAGACATGCTTTTGGCACGAGCGCATCAACAATCAACAGCGAGTCAGTGAAACTGCATAGCATTTTTAGGACTTGTGACGTCACGAGAGGCTACACAGCTTTCAGCGGGATTGCTCAAGTAGTGCAAGGAGACAAGGTTCAAACAAAACAAGGATTTTATTATAGGTCTTGGGAAATTAACGAAAATATAACAAAATTCTGTTCTCTTGTGGCTCTTTAAGGGTTAACAGTTCAGGGATGTCTCTTCCACATCCAAAATCATAATTCTCACTCGCTCAGATAACTTTTCCCCAGCCTTACTGTAGTCCACGTTGCAGCTAGTGGCCAACCCAGCAAAAAGTCCTTCCAAATGTCTCTCACGTATTTCCACAGGTGCATATATCCAAAGGTGAGTATTTCCCAAAGGTAAGTATCTCCAAATCCTTATATTCCTCATGGAAGTGGACGTGCAGCACTCTTGTCCTCCAGAGAGCCCAGGTTGGAGACTGTGTCTCTTCACCCCCCACACACTCCCTCAGTGTGTCTCTTCCCTTCCCAAACCTTCAGCTCATCAGCTCCTCATTTGTTTCAGCTGCGTGGGAAGATTGGCCATAGAGGGGTGGAGTTCCCGACCATACCAGCAGATGGAGCCATAGCTGTCTGGGTTTGCAGCCATCTCAGGGGGATGTAACGTCCCTCCAGGACACAGCCTCTCGTGACATCACAGACTATACTGTCCTCCTCATATTGTAGTCTACAATATGTGTCTCCACACACCTAGGCTATTGATGGATTCAAAACAAGGTCATTTTTTATTGATCTCAGTTTGTCCCTAGGCTACTGAAAATGTTCCCCATGTGTGAAACTTCTGTAAGTGCCTCAAATCTACTTCTCTACGCAAATGCGATGTTATGCATGCAATGTTTTATTTGAAAGTTAATTTTTTTAATGCGTTCCGTTACCTCAGAGCTCCCCAGGTCCCCCTCAAACTCTGAATGCCAGGGCTCTCTCTCTCCCTAATTTCCCCCACGCGACCACACCCACCAACAAGGTCTGTCTCAGAGTGGACCCACCAACAAGGTCTGTCTCAGAGTGGACCCACCAACAAGGTCTGTCTCAGTGTGGACCCACCAACAAGGTCTGTCTCAGAGTGGACCTACCAACAAGGTCTAGCTCAGAGTGGACCCACCAACAAGGTCTGTCTCAGTGTGGACCCACCAACAAGGTCTGTCTCAGAGTGGACCTACCAACAAGGTCTGTCTCAGAGTGGACCTACCAACAAGGTCTGTCTCAGAGTGGACCCACCAACAAGGTCTGTCTCAGTGTGGACCCACCAACAAGGTCTGTCTCAGAGTGGACCCACCAACAAGGTCTGTCTCAGAGTGGACCCACCAACAAGGTCTGTCTCAGAGTGGACCTACCAACAAGGTCTGTCTCAGTGTGGACCCACCAACAAGGTCTGTCTCAGAGTGGACCTACCAACAAGGTCTGTCTCAGTGTGGACCCACCAACAAGGTCTGTCTCAGAGTGGACCTACCAACAAGGTCTGTCTCAGAGTGGACCCACCAACAAGGTCTGTCTCAGTGTGGACCCACCAACAAGGTCTGTCTCAGAGTGGACCCACCAACAAGGTCTGTCTCAGAGTGGACCCACCAACAAGGTCTGTCTCAGAGTGGACCCACCAACAAGGTCTGTCTCAGAGTGGACCTACCAACAAGGTCTGTCTCAGTGTGGACCCACCAACAAGGTCTGTCTCAGAGTGGACCCACCAACAAGGTCTGTCTCAGAGTGGACCTACCAACAAGGTCTGTCTCAGTGTGGACCCACCAACAAGGTCTGTCTCAGAGTGGACCCACCAACAAGGTCTGTCTCAGAGTGGACCTACCAACAAGGTCTGTCTCAGTGTGGACCCACCAACAAGGTCTGTCTCAGAGTGGACCCACCAACAAGGTCTGTCTCAGAGTGGACCTACCAACAAGGTCTGTCTCAGAGTGGACCCACCAACAAGGTCTGTCTCAGAGTGGACCCACCAACAAGGTCTGTCTCAGAGTGGACCTACCAACAAGGTCTGTCTCAGTGTGGACCCACCAACAAGGTCTGTCTCAGAGTGGACCTACCAACAAGGTCTGTCTCAGTGTGGACCCACCAACAAGGTCTGTCTCAGAGTGGACCTACCAACAAGGTCTGTCTCAGAGTGGACCCACCAACAAGGTCTGTCTCAGTGTGGACCCACCAACAAGGTCTGTCTCAGAGTGGACCCACCAACAAGGTCTGTCTCAGAGTGGACCCACCAACAAGGTCTGTCTCAGAGTGGACCTACCAACAAGGTCTGTCTCAGTGTGGACCCACCAACAAGGTCTGTCTCAGTGTGGACCCACCAACAAGGTCTGTCTCAGAGTGGACCCACCAACAAGGTCTGTCTCAGAGTGGTTGGGAAATAAACTAAAAACAGACAGATGTATGTTTCTTGGACAACACTTGTTAGGGGTTTAAGTTTACATTTGAAGTTTAGTTTAAGCAGCGAAGCTGGTGAAACCCTATTGTATATGTTGGTGTTCATTATTCGGGGTTCAGAGGCCAAGCTGGTGAAAACGTATTATACACTGAACACAAATATAAACGCAAAACGCAAAATCCCATGTTTAATGAGCTAAAATATAAGATCCCAGAAATGTTCCATACACACACAAAACGTATTTCTCTCAAATGTTGTGCACAAATTTGTTTACATCCCTGTAAGTGAGCATTTCTCCTTTGCCAAGATAATCCATCCACCTGACAGGTGTGGCATATCAAGAAGCTGATTAAACAGCATAATCCTTATACAGGCGCAACTTGTGCTGGGGACAATAAATGGCCACTCTAAAATGTGCAGTTTTGTCACATAACACAATGCCACCGAAGTCTCAAGTTTTGAGGGAGTGTGCAATTGGCATGCTGACTGCAGGAATGTAGAATACCGGGCAGATGGCAGACATCGTGTATGGCGTCGTGTGGCCGAGCGGTTTGCTGATGTCAACGTTGTGAACAGAGTGCCCCATCGTGGCGGTGGGGTTATGGTATGGGCAGGCATAAGCTACGGACAACGAACACAATTGCATTTTATCAAATGGCAATTTGAATGCACAGAGATACCGTGATGAGATCCTGAGGCCCATTGTCATGCCATTCATCCGCTGCCATCTCCTCATGTTTCAGCATGGATCTGTACACAATTCCTGGACGCTGAAATTGTCCCAGTTCTGCCATGGCCTGTATACTCACCACATGTCACTCATTGAGCATGATTGGGATGCTCTGGATCGATGTGTACGACCTGCATGTTCCAGTTCCCGCCAATACCCAGCAACTTTGCACAGCCATTAAAGAGGAGTGGGACAACATTTCACAGGCCACAATCAACAGCCTGATCAACTATATTTTTTATTTTTTATTTATACAACTCTATGCAAAGGAGATGTGTCGTGCTGCATGAGGCAAATGGTGGTCACATCAGATGCTGACTGTTTTTCTGGTCCACCCACCTACTTTTTAAAGGTATCTGTGACCACCAGATGCATCTCCTGTGAGATGATATGGCCTAGGAGGGTGCAACCTTGCATGATGGTAAAGGGCCAAAGGCCACACCCTCCCATGAAATCCCATGCCAATTGGCCAGATGGAGTTGCTATAACAAGTGATTGAACATTCCAACTTTGGAAGCTCACGCCCCTCACACCATGTGACCTAGAGTCATTTAATCTACATAGGTCCCTCTCCTCACAAGGAAGAAATGTGTCTCAAGAACCCGTAAAGTACACCATGATGGATTACCTGCCATTTAATTTTGTGAAAAACACTGAAAACGGAACTTCCCTGGCACCGAATGACCGATCGACACGAAACTTGATACATGCCATGTGGTGACCAAGGTCTCTCAATGCTAAATTCTGCAGGCTAGTATCTCAAAAAACATGGCCGCTTCGGACCAATAAACAGTCAAGTGGGTGAGGTCTAGCATATAAATCAGACACGTATTTCTATTGTAACAAAACTTGGTACACATGTTCCAAACACTGTCAAGACTCAACATATGCAAGCACATTCAGATCGATCACACGGTGGCACATGTTTATATCTATTGATCTGATTGACTGATGAAATTTTGCTGTTCCATAAGGTGTATTTTTATCTGTTTAAAATCTGATTGTACTGCTTGCATCAGTTACTTGATGTGGAATAGAGTTCCATGTAGTCATGGCTCTATGTAGTACTGTGCGCCTCCCATAGTCTGTTCTGGACATGGGGACTGTGAAGAGACCTCTGGTGGCATGTCTTGTGGGGTATGCATGGGTGTCCGAGCTGTGTGCCAGTAGTTTAAACAGACTGCTCGGTGCTTTCAACATGTCAGTACCTCTCACTAATACAAGTAGTGATGAAGTCAATCTCTCCTCCACTTTGAGCCAGGAGAGATTGACTTGCATATTATTAATGTTAGCTCTCTGTGTACATCCAAGGGCCAACCGTGCTGCCCTGTTCTGAGCCAATTGCAATTTTCCTAAGTCCCTCTTTGTGGCACCTGACCACACGACTGAACAGTAGTCCAGGTGCGACAAAACTAGAGCCTGTAGGACCTGCCTTGGACCTGATAGTGCTGTTAAGAATGCAGAGCAGCGCTTTATTATGGACATACTTCTCCCCATCTTTGCTACTGATGTATCAATATGTTTTGACCATGACAGTTTACAATCCAGGGTTACTCCAAGCAGTTTAGTCACCTCAACTTGCTCAATTACCACATTATTTATTACAGGATTTAGATGAGGTTTAGGGTCGCTGTAGTAGCTGACGTGTATAGTGTTGAGTCATCCGCATACATAGACACACTGGCTTTACTCAAAGCCAGTGGCACGTCGTTAGTAAAGATTGAAAAAAGTAATGGGCCTAGACAGCAGCCCTGGGGAATTCCTGATTCTACCTGGATTATGTTGGAGAGGCTTCCATTAAAGAACACCCTCTGTGTTCTGTTAGACAGGTAACTCTTTATCCACAATATAGCAGGGGGTGTAAAGCCATAACACATACGTTTTTCCAGCAGCAGACTATGATCGATAATGTCCAAGCCTCACTGAAGTCTAACAAAACAACCCCCACAATCTTTTTATAATCAATTTCTCTCAGCCAATCAGTCATTTTTGTAAGTTCTGTGCTTGTTGAATGTCCTTCCCTATAAGTGTGCTGAAAGTCTTTTGCCAATTTGTTTACTGTAAAATAGCATTGTATCTAGTCAAACACAATTTTTTCCAAAAGTTTACTAAGGGTTGGTGACAGGCTGATTGGCCGGTTATTTGAGCCAGTAAAGGGGGCTTTACTATTCTTAGGTAGCGGAATGACTTTTGCTTCGCTCCAGGCCTGGGGGCACACACTTTCTACTAGGCTTAAATTGAAGATATGGCAATATCGTCCGCTATTATCCTCAGTAATTTCCCATCCAAGTTGTCAGGCTTGTCATTGTTGATAGACAACAATTATTTTATTACCTCTTCCACACTCACTTTATGAAATAGAAAATTACAAATCTTGTCTTTCATAATTTGGTCAGATATACTTGCATGTGTAGTGTCAGCATTTGTTGCTGGCATCTCATCTTTCCAATAAAAAAATAATTAAAGTAGTTGGCAATATCAGTGGGTTTTGTGATGAATGAGCCATCTGATTCAATTAATGATGGAGCTGAGTTTGCCTTTTTTCCCAAAATGTAATTGAAGGTGCTCTAAAGCTTTTTACTGTCATTGTTTATGTAATTTATCTTTGTTTCATAGTGTATAGTATCTTCTTCTTTTTATTCAGTTTAGTCACATGATTTCTCAATTTGCGGTACGTTTGCCAATCAGTTGTGAAGCCAGACTTATTTGCCATTCCTTTTGCCTCATCCCACTCAACCATACCATTTTTCAATTCATCATCAATCCATGGGGATTGAACAGTTTTTACAGTCATTTTCTTAATGGGTGCATGCTTTTCAGTAACTGGGATAAGCAATTTCATAAATGTGTCAAGTGCAACGTCTGTTTGCTCCTCATTACACACCACGGACCAACAAATATTATTTACATCAACAACATAGGAATCACTACAAAACGTATTGTATGACCTCATACAATATATTTGGCCCAGCGTTGGGAACTTTGGTTTTCCAAGATATGGCTACTATATTGTGATCACTACATCCGATGGATCCGGATACTGCTTTCAAACACATTTCTGCAGCATTAGTAAAGATGTGATCAATACATGTTGATGATTTAATTCCTGTGCTGTTTGTAACTACCCTGGTAGGTTGACTGATAACCTGAACCAGGTTGCAGGCACTGGTTACAGTTTGAATATGTTTCTTGAGTCGGCAGCTTGATGAAAGCCAGTCAATATTTAAATCACCCAGAAAATATACCTCTCTGTTGATATCACATATATTATCAAGCATTTCACACATGTTATCCAGATACTGACTGTTAGCACTTGGTGGTCTATAGCAGCTTCCCACCAGAATTGGCTTTAGGTGAGGCAGATGAACCTGTAGCCATATTACTTCAACAGTATTTAACATGAGATCCTCTCTAATCTTTACAGGAATGTGGTTCTGAATATAAACAGCAACACCTCCACCATTGGCATTTCTGTATTTTCTGTAAATGTTATAACCTTGTATTGCTACCACTGTATCATCAAATGTATTATCTAAGTGAGTTTCAGAGATTGTCAAAATATGAATGTCATCTGTTACTAGCAAGTTATTAATTTCATTAACCTTGTTTCTTAAGCTACATATGTTAACGTGGGCCATTTGTAGCACTTTTCTGGGATTCTTGCTTGTTTTCATTGCTTTACTGGGAAGCTTTGCAGAAGTAGATATTCTCATGTTATTTATGTTAGTGCAGGGTGAGCTGCACATAGTGATCTTCCTACTAGGGCACACCTTCTCAGTGCTATCAGCATCAATCTGGTTCATAGACACATGATTGCTGCATACAATAGCTGTAGGATCAGCAGAAGCATTCAGGGAAGTTAGAGGGACATCAATTAGGTTACTTACATTGTGTCTACCAATGCCCCTGGTATAATGTACATTTGCTAAAGCATTATGATGACGCAGTGACACAATTGTAGGGATTAACTGAGCTGGGCCTGGGTCATTGATAAGTCATTGTCTCAACGCAGCCGTATAATGCTGTGAAAGGATCCAGAAACCCAAATGATTTGGGTGGATCCCATCAGCCTTATAAAATGTATTTTGTTTCCAAAAGATATCAAAATTATCAACAAAAGTTACACCCATTGAGCTGCAATAATCAGGTAGCCAGTTGTGAAGAGAAAGAATCCTGCTAAAGAGTTCAATGCCACGATTCAGAGAGGGCACAGGGCCAGATATGATGTTTTTATTATTAGTGTCTAGGAGAGTCAATCAGCTCTTTGAAATCCAGTTTAAACTGTTCAGAGCTGCCCGTCATAATGTCATTAAAACCCACATGGACTACGATAGAATCGATGTCCATGTCCTGGCATAGTACATTCGGGAGCAGCTTAGTGATTTCATTTAGTCGAGCTCCGGGATAGGACATTGTTTTAGTTGTTTGTATCCGCTCCGTGCCTTTCGTTGGGAGTGTAGACTGCTTTGAGGGAGGTCGCTGTCTTTGGCTTCCACGGCTCCTGACATGCGACCATCGTTGATTGCCGTGCTCCTCTTGCTGTGCTCCTTCAACTCCACCATCAGATGGGGAGGAAAGGCAGGAGATGAATCCCCTGGCGAACGAACTCCGGGCAACACTGGCCAGTCGCAGGAGATGAATCCCCTGGCGAACGAACTCCGGGCAACACTGGCCAGTTGGAAAACGACAAACGACAAGGCGAAGATGCATCCAACATGCGTGAACGCCGTCCAGCCACCGGCGGAGAAAAGGTAAACGTTCCACTCACGTTTTCCCCAGTTTCTTACGTAGGCTGGCGACCTGCGTGATCAAGGAAGCCACCTCAAGCCTATAATCCTCGATAAGCAATAAATTGCTGCATTGGAACTCTGAGTGATCCAGTTTGTCCCGAAACAAAGCGTAGTAGATACAGCTCCTACAGCGCTGGAACCGTTCATTTACTTCTCCAGACAAAAAGGCTCGATTGCAAAACTAATCTGGGACTAACTTTGTTAGCTTGATGGCTAATGTTAGCAGCTTAGCTATGTTAGCGGCTCTTTCAAGCAGACTTTAACCTGTCAGTTAAGCGGGATTCCGGGACAAGAAATAGCGGTCCTAGCTGTTAAACGCTCACCGCTGTCCTCTCACTATCCTCAAATGCTGCCTGTGCAGAACGCTGTTGAGAGAGAGCGCTTTTTCATTAACACAACCACCACCTTGTTCATTCTGGATTTAGAATGCATATGTTCCGCTCCCACCTGCTCGCTGACCACGAGCAACAATTCCTCCACACCATACTCCGGAACACACCCGAAGTGACAGCGTTTCTTCTGCACTCGGTTGACGCCATCGAGGCCATCACTCCACCCAAACCCAAACAAATGACCCCTCCGCGCAAGTGAAACAGCACTTCTCTGTCTCAGTATGTGTAGACCATGTATCTGATGCTGTCTGGCATGTCTATTTCTGGCCAGACAGCAGTAGATACATTGAGGGAAGAAAGTATTTGATCCCCTGCTGATTTTGTATGTTTGCCCACTGACAAAGAAATGATCAGTCTATAATGTTAATGGTAGGTTTATTTGAACAGTGAGAGACAGAATAACAACAAAATAAATCCAGAAAAACGCATGTCAAAAATGTTATAAATTGATTTGCATTTTAATGAGGGAAATAAGTATTTGACCCCTCTGCAAAACATGACTTAGTACTTGGTGGCAAAACCCTTGTTGGCAATCACAGAGGTCAGACGTTTCTTGTAGTTGGCCACCAGGTTTGCACACATCTCAGGAGGTATTTTGTCCCACTCCCCTTTGCAGATCTTCTCCAAGTCATTAAGGTTTCGAGGCTGACGTTTGGCAACTCGAACCTTCAGCTCCCTCCACAGATTTTCTATGGGATTAAGGTCTGGAGACTGGCTAGGCCTGCCTATGTGTGTGTATATCTGCCTATGGATATCAAAGGCCCGTCCAACTGATTCGTTCTGGCGCCGGCCCATAGCCTGTAGGCTTGTTCATTTAGCAGACAAGATATGCTTATAATCCCATGACATTATTTTATACTATATGATTTTATAGTAAGAAGAATATAATTGAACTTAGCTGAATAAAATATAAAATATATTTTACCCATTCCGGAGTGAGTGCACATATGAAGTGGCTCTGTTGAGTGTAAAAGGGATCATTTGAAACAGGTTCTATTTGCTAGATTTAGAGTTATTTGTCAACTTTAGTTGTGAATGATACAAACCTTACAATGTCTTAGAAATCAAAACATAATTTATATGGGCTGCATGATGTGACTAAAGGCTATTGATGATTTGAGAAAGTTGAGAAATAAAGCTTGCGCTCTATTCCTAAGGCTGCACATACTGTTCTCTCATCACACAGTATTTTCACCATCAAACTATTCTCAATATAATCTTGTCTTTACTAATATGTAAAATCAGTTTAGATTTAGAATGTCCCATTATCAAGTGGGAGAAAAAGACATGTCATCCATATGCACTCGAATAGCAAATGAAGGCTGTTTCCCCACCTATTATTTTATTCAATCATGCTGGGTAGGCTACTATGGACCACAGTTTGAGGAGCCTCTCGCTACGTGACGGGGGATGTTCCTCCCAAACACTCGCTACGTGACGGGGGATGTTCCTCCCAAACACTCACTACGTGACGGGGGATGTTCCTTCCAAACACTCGCTACGTGACGGGGGATGTTCCTCCCAAACACTCGCTACGTGACGGGGGATGTTCCTCCCAAACACTCGCTACGTGACGGGGGATTTTCCTCCCAAACACTCGCTACGTGACGGGGGATGTTCCTCCCAAACACAAGCCTCTCCAACCTGCAGCTACCCACTGCTTAATTTAGGAAACCAAGTGAAATCTGTTCGGGAACATCGATAGTTGTTGACAGCCCCTCTCTCTGCGCGCTAGATAAATAAATAAATGAGAGAGAGGAGGAGGAGATGGAAACGCATGGTGGTGAAATAGCCTATTAATTATGAAAATATAAAACAATCCCTATTACTAGCAAAAGCAAATAAAAATTCACTATAATTGTAGGCTAACTCTGTAAACCGCCTTGCACAATCAATGAACCAAAAGCATTGCCCAGGCCTATAAGTTCTCTCCCAGACATATGGATATACATTTTGGAGCATATCATAAGGTAACCCAGTCCATCCAGTTTGCATAATAATACCGTCCAAGGCGATTACTAGAATGTGTTTAATTTTGGACCAATTATGTACAAAATACATATTAAATCAGCGTATTTTATGTTATTCTGCCGTGCATAATATGCGGTAGGCTATTAGGCTATGTATTGCACAATCATTATTTTAATTCCGTTTTTTTTTTTTCAGGCTTGGGCTCATATACAGTACCAGTCAAAAGTTTGGGCACACCTACTAATTCAATGGTTTTTCTTTATTTTTACAATTTTTTACATTGTAGAATTATAGTGCATTCTCTCAACCAGCTTCACCTGGAATGCTTTTCCAACAGTCTTGAAGGAGTTCCCACATATGCTGAGCACTTGTTGGCTGCTTTTCCTTCACTCTGCCATCCGACTCATCCCAAACCATCTCAATTGGGTTGAGGTCGGGGGATTGTGAAGGCCAGGTCATCTGATGCAGCACTCCATCACTCTCCTTCTTCTTGGTAAAATAGTCCTTACACAGCCTGGAGGTGTGTTGTCAAATCATAGTCCTACTAAACCCAAACCAGATGGGATGGCGTATCGCTGCAGAATGCTGTGGTAGCCATGCTGGTTAAGTGTGCCTTGAATTCGAAATAAATCACAGACAGTGTCACCAGCAAAGCACCCCCACACCAAAACACCTCCTCCTCCATGCTTTACGGTGGGAAATACACATGCGGAGATCATCCGTTCACCTACTCTGCATCTTACAAAGACACAGTGGTTGGAACCAAATTTGGACTCATCAGACAAAAGGACAGATTTCCACTGGTCTAATGTCCATTGCTCGTGGTTCTTGGCCCAAGCAGGTCTCTTCTTATTATTGGTGTCCTTTAGTAGTGGTTTCTTTGCAGCAATTCGATTCACACAATCCCCTCTGAACAGTTGATGTTGAGATGTGTCTGTTACTTGAACTCTGTGAAGCATTTATTTGGGGTGCAATTTCTGAGGAGCAGTTAACTCGATTGCATCGCAGTGCTAGCTGTGCCACTAGAGATCCTGGTTCGAATCCAGGCTCTGTCGTAGCCGGCCGTGACCGGGAGACCCATGGGGCGGCGCGCAATTGGCCCAGCGTCGTCCAGGGTAGGGGAGGGAATGGCCGGTAGGGATGTAGCTCAGTTGATAGAGCATGGTGTTAGCAACGCCAGGGTTGTGGGTTCGATTCCCACAGGGGGTATGAAAAAAAATAATGTAAGTCGCTCTGGATAAGAGCGTCTGCTAAATGACGTAAACGTAACTCTAATGAACTTATCCTCTTCAGCAGAGGTAACTCTGGCTCTTCCATTCCTGTGGCGGTCCTCATGAGAGCCAGTTTCATCATAGCGCTTGATGGTTTTTGCGACTGCACTTGAAGAAACTTTCAAAGTTCTTGAAATGTTCAGTATTGACTGAACTTCATGTCTTAAAGTAATGATGGACTGTTGTTTCTCTTTGCTTATTTGAGCTGTTCTTGCCATAATATGGACTTGGTCTTTACCAAATAGGGCTATCTTCACTATACCCCCCCTACCTTGTCACAACACTACTGATTGGCTCAAACGCATTAAGAAGGAAAGAAATTCCACAAATTAACTTTTAAGAAGGCACACCTGTTAATTGAAATGCATTCCAGGTGACTACCTCATGAAGCTGGTTGAGAGAATGCCAAGAGTGTGCAAAGCTGTCATCAAGGCAAAGGGTGGCTATTTGAAGAATCTCAAATACAAACTATATTTTTATTTGTTTAACACTTTTTTGGTTACTACATATGGAATATATGTGTTATTTCATAGTTTCACTATTATTCTACAATGTAAAATTTTTTACAAATAAAGAAAAACCCTTGAATGAGTAGGTGTGTCCAAACTTTTGACTGGTACTGTATGTAGGCCTATGGTATGCATAAGCTCTAATATGCATATGAGTGTTTCGAATGAATCATCACCTTAGAAAGCGCTGTCCATTTCATTGTTAGGCTTTGCAACAACATTCACAACAACTATGTTTTCCACAACCTGTTGTTGAACTTCTTTCTTCAAATTGATCATCACAGTGAGGTGAGTTTTAAAAGCACAATACTGTTTTAATGATAAGTGTTTGATGTGATTTTGATTGGATTTGCATTGATGTCAGAGTGGTTAGAGGGACAATAGAGTCCTGAGGACCAGGCCAGTAGTGACCTGGTGGTTGTTAGCAAGTTGGGTACTAGCAACACATATCTGAATGCACAAGAGGAGATTACTGTGACTCAATGGTCACATGGAATTTTACTGCGGTGTTAATACGGTAACAGTAGCTATACCATACATTAGTGCAGTAGCTATACCATAAATTACACAAGATATGCCTACAATATTCTGCTTCGACATGAGCTGCATTCTCCTCCTAGTTGGTTCTACTCTGCTTTTGGAGAGAGGTACAGTGGCCCCCTTGGCATTTTTCCTATTTTGTTGCCTTTCAACCTGGAATTAAAATTGATTTTTTTGGGGTTTGTATCATTTGATTTACACAACATGCCTACCACTTTGAAGATGCAAAATATTTTTTCTTGTGAAATAAACAAGAAATAAGACAAAAAAACAGAAAACTTCAGACTGCATAACTGTTCACCCCCCCCAGAGTCAAAACTTTGTAGAGCCACCTTTTGCAGCAATTACAGCTGCAAGTCTCTTGGGGTATGTCTGTATAAGCTTGGCACATCTAGCCACTGGGATTTTTGCCCATTCTTCAAGGCAAAACTGCTCCAGCTCCTTCAAGTTGGATGGGTTCCGCTGGTGTACAGCAATCTTTAAGTCATACCACAGATTCTCAATTGGATTGAGGTCTGGGCTTTGACTAGGCCATTCCAAGACATTTAAATGTTTCCCCTTAAACCACTCGAGTGTTGCTTTAGCAGTATGCTTAGGGTCATTGTTCTGCTGGAAGGTGAACCTCTGTCCCAGTCTCAAATCTCTGGAAGAGTGAAACAGGTTTCCCTCAAGAATTTCCCTGTATTTAGCGGCATCCATCATTCCTTAAATTCTGACCAGGTTCCCAGTCCCTGCCGATGAAAAACATCCCCACAGCATGATGCTGCCACCACCATGCTTCACTGTGGGGATGGTGTTCTCGGGGTGATGAGAGGTGTTGGGTTTGCGCCACACATAGCGTTTTCCTTGATGGCCAAAAAGCTCAGTTTTAGTCTCATCTGACCAGAGTACCTTCTTCCATATGTTTGGGAAGTCTCCCCCCATGGCTTTTGGCGAACACCAAACGTGTTTGCTTATTTTTTTCTTTAAGCGATGGCTTTTTTCTGGCCACTCTTCCGTAAAGCCCAACTCTGTGGAGTGTACGGCTTAAAGTGGTCCTATGGACAGGTACTCCAATCTCCACTGTGGAGCTTTGCAGCTCCTTCAGGGTTATCTTTGGTCTCTTTGTTGTCTCTCTGATTAATGCCCTCCTTGCCTGGTCCGTGAGTTTTGGTGGGCGGCCCTCTCTTGGCAGGTTTGTTGTGGTGCCATATTCTTTCCATTTTTTAATAATGGATTTAATGGTGCTCCGTGGGATGTTCAAAGTTTCAGATATTTTTTTTATAACCAAACCCTTCTCCAGAACTTTGTCCCTGACCTGTTTGGAGAGCTCCTTGGTCTTCGTGGTGCCGCTTGCTTGGTGGTGCCCCTTGCTTAGTGGTATTGCAGGCTCTGGAGCCTTTCAGAACAGGTGTATATATACTGAGATCATGTGACAGATCATGTGACAATTAGATTGCACACATGTGGACTTTATTTAACTAATTATGTGACTTTTGAAGGTAATTGGTTGCACCAGATCTTATTTAGGGGCTTCATAGCAAAGGGGGTGAATACATATGCACACACCACTTTTCCGTTATTTATTTTTTAGAATGTTTTGAAACAAGTTATTTTTTCATTTCACTTCACCAATTTGGACTATTTTGTGTATGTCCATGACCTGAAATCTAAATAAAAATCCATTTAAATTAAAGGTTGTAATGCAACAAAATAGGAAAAACGCCAAGGGGGATGAATACTTTTGCAAGGCACTGTAATTCTGTAGAAAGGACTTTCTTTCATTCTTTAGTATTCTATAGTAGTTATTTTGTATTGTTGTTGTCTAGACTCTAGAAACAATTCCATTGAAGGATGTGCATCCATAGTTGCTATATACCAAACTTGGTGCCAATCGATCCAGCGGATCTGGAGAAGAACACTTTAAAGTAGTCAATTTCAGAAAAAAATTGACCATAATACATCAATTAACATTCATGTGGGCGTGGTCTCGCACATACATGCATAGAAATCAGACAAGGATCTTTCCAAACACTGTCAACACTCAAAATACTTAAGCACATTTAGGTTGACCACATGGTGGCGCTATAACATGCAGATGTTTATATCTGTTGATCTGTTTAACTCAGGGTGATGAAAGTTGGCACACATGCTCAGGGATATAAGTCTAGCTAAGTTGTAAAGTATAGTTCAGTACGGCACATGGTAGTGCTCTTTTACAGGAAAAACATTTTATGCAAGCTCATTAGCTTGTAGCGGCCATGGTGTTTGTGGATAGATGCTATATACCAAATTGGGTGTTGATCAGTCCAGCGGTTCTGGACAAAACAGACTTTTAAAGTAATTAACACCATTGGAAAAGGTCCAAAATATTTGCCAAGCGTGGCATAAAGTACAAAGTAGCTCATCATATGGCAATCAGTCCAATTTGTCCTGATGGTGGCGCTATGGAACCAACAATACACCAACAGCTTGGACCACACACGGCTTTAATTATTATTATTAGGGGTTCAGCAGCGAAGCTGGAACCTGTTGTATTTGTTGTGTTTGTTGTATTTGTTGTATTTGTTGTGTTTGTTGTGTTTGTTGTGTTTGTTGTATTTGTTGTATTTGTTGTATTTGTTGTATTTGTTGTATTTGTTGTATTTGTTGTATTTGTTGTATTTGTTGTGTTTGTTGTATTAGCTGGCGTTAATTATTATTATTATTATTCCTCTTCTTCCGTAAGTCAAAATTAAAATCCAAATTCCCGTGAGATGGTATGGCCTAGGGTTAGGGTTAGGGTTAGGGTTAGGGTTAGGGTTAGGGTTAGGAGATGGTATGGCCTAGGAGAGTGCAAAGGGCCATGGGCCACACCCCCACATGGTCACGCTATAACAATTGATTTAACATGCTAACTCTGCAAGGTCACACCCCTCACCCCGTGTGACCTACAGTCCTAAAAGTGTATACATAGGTCTCGCTCCTCACAAGGAACACATTTGCCTCAAGAAACCATAAGGTCCGCCATGAGGTATTTTCCGCTATTTTGAATTTTGTGAAAAACATTCAAAACGCTACTCCTCTGGCACCGAATGACCAATCTGCATAAAAATATAGCCTTTATGGACAAATGCCTCTCAACGCAACATTTTCCAGACCAATAAACATTCAGATGGGCGAGACCTGGCACATAAATGCATATAAATCAGACATGGATATTTGTATTGTAACAAAACTTGGTACACATGTTTTAAACACTGCCAAGACTCGACATATTCAGATCGACCAATGGAAAATGTTGCATTTAAAAATTTGGGGCCGATCAGGCCAGCGGTTCTGAAAAAGAAAATGTCAAAGGCATATTGCATGATCCGTCTGATTATTCAAGATGTTCAAACGTTCATAGATGACCAGCAGGGTCAAATAATAATCACAGTGATTGTAGAGGGTGCAACAGGTCAGTACCTCAGGAGTAAATGTCAGTTGGCTTTTCATAGCCGAGCATTCAGAGGTTGAGACAGCAGGTGCGGTAGAGAGAGACAGTTGAAAACAGCAGGTCTGGGACAAGGTAGCACGTCCAGTGAACAGGTCAGGGTTCCATAGCCGCAGGCAGAAGAGTTGAAACTGGAGCAGCAGCACGACCAGGTGGACTGGGGACAGCCAGGAGTCATCAGGCCAGGTAGTCCTGAGGCATGGTCCTAGGGCTCAGGTCCTCCGGGAGGGGAGGGAGAGAGGGAGAGAGAGAGAATTAGAGGGAGCATCCTTAAATTCACACAGGACACCAGATAAGACAAGAGATTTACACCAGATATAAGAGACTAACCCCATCCTAGGGCTCAGGTCCTCCGGGAGGGGAGGGAGAGAGGGAGATGGAGAGAATTAGAGGGAGCATCCTTAAATTCACACAGGACACCAGATAAGACAAGAGATTTAAACCAGATATAAGAGACTGACCCCATCCTAGGGCTCAGGTCCTCCGGGAGGGGAGGGAGAGAGGGAGAGGGAGAGAATTAGAGGGAGCATCCTTAAATTCACACAGGACACCAGATAAGACAAGAGATTTATACCAGATATAAGAGACTGACCCCATCCTAGGGCGATGTGTCTGATTTAACCTGCTGGTGGAACAGTGGGCCCACAGCTTGAACTCCGGTATTGCTGTTTTAATTGTTCTTGTTCTTCGTCTTCATAGTCATCTCCTCTCCAGAGCGTGACCCAACCGTGCTGTATCGTATGACCACCACCCCCTTCACCTGGATGGAGATTCTCATCATATCCTGGGTCATTGGTCAGTCTGACATCACATCCTGCTGCTATAACATCATATCCTGGCTACTAACTCCCTCCCCCTTTCTCCCTTCTCTCCCTCCCTCCCCCTTTCTCCCTTCTCTCCCTCCCTCCCCCTTTCTCCCTTCTCTCCCTCTCTCCCCCTTTCTCCCTTCTCTCCCTCCCTCCCCCTTTCTCCCTTCTCTCCCTCCCTCCCCCTTTCTCCCTTCTCTCCCTCTCTCTCCCATCTATAGTTACAGTGTCTTCACACCCCTTGACTTTTTCCACATTGTGTTGTGTTACAGCCTAAATTTAAAATTGATTAAATTGAGATTTTGGGTCACTGGCCTACACACAATAACCCATGATATCAAAGTGGAATAATGCTTTTCAACATTTTTACAAATTAATAAAAAATGAAAATAAGGATTCAACCCCTTCGTTACAGGTGTCCTTCCTAACTCAGTTGCCGGAGAGGAAGGAAACCGCTCAAGTATTTCAGTATGAGGCCAATAGCTGTGATAGGAGAGAACTGAGGCTGGATCAACAACATTGTAGTTACTCCACAATGCTTATTTTTCACAGTGAATGAAAGAAAAAATGTAAAAACCAATTTTTCCCCTTTTTGTCCCCAGCATCAGATCTTTGAGCCAAAGAGAGGCTAAGGGAGGACTGATAGATTTCCAATCTAATAAAATCCTTCTGTGGGCCAACAGGGAGGCAAAGCCAAAGCCATCTAGCCAACAGGGAGGCATCTAGCTGTCTATTGATCAGAGAAGGATTGTTGTTTAGTTCTCCAAAAAAAGCCATTTCTGCACAACTTTATATGAAATTTTTCAGAAATGGTTTTAAACATAGTGGACCAATAGTCTGCCAGACAGGGACAGGACCAGAACATGTGGGTCCAGTCCGCCAAGGAGCTTTTTCACCTGTCACATGTACCATCAATATTTAGGTTGAATTTGGACAATCTGGCCTTACTGAAATGGATACGGTGAAGTACCTTAAACTGTACAAGGCTGAGCCGGGCACAAGAGGAGCTTCCATTTACCCTCAGTAAGGTACCTTTCCAGACGTCATCAGAGATCTCTCCACCAAGTTCCTTTTTCCACTCAGATAGGATTTTATCAAGTGACGGGTTATCAAGGGACATGATTATCTAAAAAATATGGGATACTGTATGAGTCCCTTTTGTTGAAAAGGTGTTTTCAAAAGGGCATCCAAACCCGATCCACGTATTGTTGTTCTAATCCCAGAATTGCGTCGATCAGTTGTTTAATTTTCCGTTGTTTATTGAGAAGAGAGGAATGGGACATTATTTCGCCTCTAAGAACAACTTTAAGTGTTTCCCAAAGTGTAGATGGAGAGATCGATTCTGATTTATTTGTCTCAATAAAGACATCAATTGCATTCGATAGAACGGTGCAGAATTAATTGTTTGAAAGTAAAGATGAGTTAAATCTGCATTTAACTCATCTCCTCATCTATGTCTCCTGAGTGGCGCAGTGGTCTAAGGCACTGCATCGCAGTGCAAACTGTGCCACTAGAGATCCTGGTTCGAATCCAGGCTCTGTCACAGCTGGCCGCGACCGGGAGACTCATGGGCGGCGCACAATTGGCCCAGGGTAGGGGAGGGAATGGCCGGCAGGGATGTAGCTCAGTTGATAGAGCATGGCGTTTGCAACGCCAGGGTTGTGGGTTCGATTCCCACGGGGGGCCAGTATAAAAAAATATATATATGTATTCACTAACTGTAAGTTGCTCTGGATAAGAGCGTCTGCTAAATGACGTAAAATGTAGTTTAATGAGAGGTTGAGCGACGTAGGAGCATGGTCACTATACACCATGGCAACCCTGCCTCCCTATAAGCTATGGGTATTGATCATGTTCTGGCCTCAATTAGAAAAGGGGACCGTCTTAAACAGCCGAACCAAAGGGAACATTTTTGGATTTACAAACTACAGGCCACTAAGTACCCTGGTTTAAATGAAGATATGGATTTCCCACCTTTCCTGTAGGGTCGTGAGAGGTCCCTTTGCTATCATCTAGTGAACATTTTGCTCTATTGCCCTCAGCTATGTTAAGACCGTTGTGGTCCATGTTTGCTGTGTTCTAATGTACTTTAAAATAGATGTCTCTCCTATTCTTAACACTTTGCCCAGGCATATTCAAGGTTAGAACTACCTTTCTATGGGTTCTGATGATTCTTGCCTTGAGATGCATTTTTTAAATAACACATCTACAGTATTTCACTTTTTAATGTGTATAGTATTTCTTACTACGTGTTGTCCAATGAATTCTGTAACCACTCCCTCTTCAAATCAGGGTTGATTGGAAAGGGAGTGGTAAACAGGTCCTTCAGATGCCCCAACACCACGGGAAACGCAGGAGAATCAATCAAATACAAACAAATTATCTCCTCATGACCCTCCTGCGTTTTCATCCTGAGTGGCGCTGTGACTTCCCTAATCAACCCTGACCCCAAAGGGCGGCTATCTAGGGCATGGATGGGGAAGGGCACATCAACTGGTACAATAGGAATCCCTAACTTATAGGTGAACTGGCGATCAATAAAATTCCCAGCTGCGCCTGAATCTACTAGCGCCTTATGCTGGGAATGAGGAGAAACCTCGGGAAACACAACTTTAATACACATATGATCAGCAGAGAGCTCTGGGTGAGTTGGGTGCCTACTCACCTGGAATGACTCATCAGTGCGCTGCCTACTGCCTCGATTCCTAGGAGACCCTCCCCAGCACCGACCAGCAGTGTGTCCTCTGCGGCCACAGTTGGTGCAGGGGATGGCCTCTCTCCTGGTCTCTCTCCTAGTACCAGCACCTCCGAGCTCCATCGGGGTCGGCTCGGAAGTGCTGGGGGATGGAATGGACGGCCCCGAATCCGGACGTCCGCGGGTAGCCAACAGGGTATCCAGGTGAATCGACATGTCCACCAGCTGATCGAAGCTTAGGTTGGTGTCCCTGCAGGCCAATTCCCGACGCACGTCCTCCCTCAGGCTACATCTGTAGTGGTCGATGAGGGCCCTCTCATTCCATCCCGCATTGGCAGCCAGCGTCCGGAAGTCCAGTGCGAACTCCTGCGCACTCCTCTTCCCCTGTCTGAGGTGGAATAGATGCTCACCCGCCGCTTTACCCTCTTGTGGATGATCGAATACTGCCCTGAAGCGGTGGGTGAACTCTGCATAGTTGACAGTAGCGGCGTCTATTCCCCCCCACTCAGCGTTGGCCCACTCCAGCGCCTTGCCGGACAGACAGGAGATGAGGGCGGACACGCTCTCGTATCCCGAGGGCACCAGGTGGATGGTTGCCAGGTAGAGTTCCACCTGGAGCAGGAAACCTTGACACCCGGCAGCTGTGCCATCATAAGCCCTCGGGAGCGAGAGCCGAATCCCACTGGACCCCGGAGATGAAGCGATGGGCATAGCTGATGGTGGTGGTATTGTCGGAGGAGGTGTGGGCAAACCTCCTCTTTCCCATCGCTCCATGGTGTTCACCACCCGTTCCATGGCGGTGCCGAGAGCCTGGATCATGGCCGCTTGTTGTTCTACGCGCTCCTCCATTGATCCAGCTGGCACCGCCGCTCCTGCTGACTCCATGTCTTAAGGTGCGTGATTCTGTCAATGCGACGTGTATGCGGTAGGCAAAGTCAAGAGCAGGACACCGAGCTACTGGCAGATACTTTACTGAACACAGTGCAATACAAAGTACAAAAGCCAACCTCCTTACAGAGAGGAACAAAAATAACCCGCACACATAGGCAACTGCCGAAAAGACGAAAACAATCAAGCACAATACACAATGAGAAACAGAGGGTTATAAAGGGAACACAATCCAACATAATGGGAAACAGGTGTAAACAATAAAGACCAAACAAGACAAACACCGAAACATAGATCGGCAGCAGCTAGTACTCCGGGGACGACGAACGCCGAAGCCTGCCCGAGCGAGGAGGAGGAGCCTCAGCTGAATCCGTGACACTATGACTAGGGTGGCTGGAGTCTTTGACCATTTTGACTCCTCCCCCTGACACCGCCTGGTATAGAGGGCCTGGATGGCAGGAAGCTTAACCTGAGTTAAACCCTGAGATTGTAGCATTTTTAAATAGGCTTTAGAGAGGAAAACAGCCAGCCAGCCATATATTCCTCCATCCATGGCTAGCCAGCCGGGGCGCTAGCCTTCCTAAATCAACTTTACTCTATGCGCCGGACATAAAATGCTTTAGACTCGACCAGTGTGCCAAAAATGTGGTTTCTCTCCCTCGTAAAAGACACGAAGACAGGCAGAGTGTAGGAGCTGAAATGTTATCCCCTTCTTATAGAGACAGGTTTTGATGTCCTTGAATTCAGCTCGTTTTATCACGAGGTTGGCACTCAGGTCTGGGTAGAATCATATATCTTGGCCACGGAATTTTGGTTGATGCTCCCTTGCCCAGCGCATTGCACGTTCCTTGTCTTGGTAATAATGAAAGCGGGCTATGATCGCCCTAGGTTGCTCCCCTGAGTTGGGTTTGGGGGGCGAGGGATCTGTGCGATCGGTCGAGCTCCGGCGGCTTGTCAAAGACACCGTTACCCATCACCCATCACTTCCACCAGCATGTTATCAAAGACACCGTTACCCATCACTTCCACCAGCATGTTGTCAAAGACACCGTTACCCATCACTTCCACCAGCATGTTGTCAAAGACACCGTTACCCATCACCCATCACTTCCACCAGCATGTTGTCAAAGACAACGTTACCCATCACTTCCACCAGCATGTTGTCAAAGACACTGTTACCCATCACCCATCACATCCACCAGCATGTTGTCAAAGACACCGTTACCCATCACCCATCACTTCCACCAGCATGTTGTCAAAGACACCGTTACCCATCTCCCATCACTTCCACCAGCATGTTGTCAAAGACACCGTTACCCATCACCCATCACTTCCACCAGCATGTTGTCAAAGACACCGTTACCCATCACTTCCACCAGCATGTTATCAAAGACACCGTTACCCATCACTTCCACCAGCATGTTGTCAAAGACACCGTTAACCATCACTTCCACCAGCATGTTGTCAAAGACACCGTTACCCATCACCCATCACATCCACCAGCATGTTATCAAAGACACCGTTACCCATCACTTCCACCAGCATGTTGTCAAAGACACCGTTAACCATCACTTCCACCAGCATGTTGTCAAAGACACCGTTACCCATCACCCATCACTTCCACCAGCATGTTATCAAAGACACCGTTACCCATCACTTCCACCAGCATGTTGTCAAAGACACCGTTACCCATCACTTCCACCAGCATGTTGTCAAAGACACCGTTACCCATCACTTCCACCAGCATGTTGTCAAAGACACCGTTACCCATCACCCATCACTTCCACCAGCATGTTGTCAAAGACACCGTTACCCATCACCCATCACTTCCACCAGCATGTTATCAAAGACAACGTTACCCATCACTTCCACCAGCATGTTGTCAAAGACACTGTTACCCATCACCCATCACATCCACCAGCATGTTGTCAAAGACACCGTTACCCATCACCCATCACTTCCACCAGCATGTTGTCAAAGACACCGTTACCCATCACCCATCACTTCCACCAGCATGTTGTCAAAGACACCGTTACCCATCACTTCCACCAGCATGTTGTCAAAGACACCGTTACCCATCACCCATCACATCCACCAGCATGTTGTCAAAGACACCGTTACCCATCACCCATCACATCCACCAGCATGTTATCAAAGACACCGTTACCCATCACTTCCATCAGCATGTTGTCAAAGACACCGTTACCCATCACCCATCACTTCCACCAGCATGTTATCAAAGACACCGTTACCCATCACTTCCATCAGCATGTCGGAGACAAATTTCACAGCGTTGACTCCAGTCTCAATTCCCTCCATGACGCCAACGATCCGGATGTTTTCCCTTCTGGTATAATTCTCCAATGATTCTACCATGGAAAGTAGAGCTGTGTTGGCCGTTTTCATATGAGCGACAGCTGCCTCTAGCTCGGCAGTCCGCTCGGTGTTGTCAGTGGAGAAACCTTCTAGTGTATTGAGGCGTCGCCCAAACGTGTTGACTGTTTCTCGAAAGGCGTCAATGGAAAGTTTGGAGAGGTGCCATTGAAGTACTGATGAGAAGCCATATCCTCTTTTAGGCTACTTCTTTGTTTAGCTAGCTCAGCTACAAGGTCATAGACAAGGCCAGGGATGGTCGCGGCAGCCATTTTAGGTAGTTGGTTCGACAATGTGTTGGTCGTAGCAGTTCTCCTTGGGTTGGTCTTGCTCATGCTACCATAAAAAGTGATTAAAGTATATAACCAACTGATACATCAACATAAAAACTAACAGTGGCGTGTAAAAACTTTAAAATTAAAGTTTAATTGGGGACCTCTCTCAAACACGTCTTCTTACATCGCCCGACCGGAAGTCTACCGTTACTCCACAATACTAACCTAAATGACAGAGTGAAAAGAAGGACGTTTGTACAGGATAAAATTATTCCAAAATATGAATCCTGTTTGCAACAAGGCACTAAAGTAAAACTGCAAAAAAGTATTTGGGGCAAATCCAACACAATACATCACTGAGTACCACTCTTCATATTTTCAAGCATGGTGGTGGCTGCATCATGTTATGGGTACGCTTGTCATCGGCAAGGACTAGGGAGTTTTTTGGGATAAAAATAAACGGAATAGAGCTAAGCACAGGCAACATCCTAGAGGAAAACCTGGTTCAGTCTGCTTTCCAACAGACAAATTCACCTTTCAGCAGGATAATAACCTAAAACACAAGTCCAAATATACACGAGTTGCTTACCCACATGACATTGAATGTTCCTGAGAGGCATAGTTACAGTTTTGACTTAAATCGGCTTGAAAATCTATGGCAAGACTTGAAAATGGCTGTCTAGCAATGATCAACAACCAACTTGACAGAGCTTGAAGAATGTAAAAAATAATGATCTGCAAATATTGAACAATCCAGGTGTGAAAAACTCTTAAAGACTTACCCAGAAAGACTCACAGCTGAAATCGCTGGCAAAGGTGATTCTAACATGTGTTGACTCAGGGGTTATGGAAATTTGATACTTCTGTATTTCATTTTCAATAAATTAGCAAACATTTCTAAAAACATGTTTTCACTTTGTCATTATGGGGTACTGTGTGTAGATGGATGAGAAAAACATATATTCAATCTAATTTGAATTCAGAATGTAACACAACTAAATAAAGCGGTATGATCTGAACTGAGGTGAAAGGAGTATCTATGAGCTGCTAACTCCCTTCCTCAGGTATGATTTGGGCGGAGGTAAAGGAAATTTGGTCCCAGGGAGCGGGAGAATACCTTTTAGAACCCTGGAACTTCCTGGACTTTGGAATGTTGGCCATCTTCCTGGGGTCCTTCAGTTCCCGCCTCTCTGCCTATAACCACGCCCACTCAGCCCAACTATATGTCCACACACACCACACCCACCTCTCTACGCTGGACAACATCACCCTTCCACCACACATACACTACTACACACTGGGTGAGTAAACATGCACATACACACACACACACCCACCCACCCACACACACACACACCCACACACACACACCCACACCCACACCCACACACACACACACACACACACACACACACACACACACACACACACACACACACACCCACACACACACACACACAAACTCAAACACACACACACACACACACACACACACGACTTGGACTTGAGTCAATCAATCATTGAATCAACCAACCCCCCCCCCCCAGCTCGTCTCTCCTGGTTGCCATCTGACCCCCAGCTGGTATCTGAGGGGCTGTATGCGGTTGCAGTGGTGCTCAGTTTCAGCCGCATCGCCTACATCCTGCCGGCTAATGAAAGCTTCGGACCGCTGCAGATATCACTGGGACGCACTGTTAAAGGTACGTACCTGACTAACTGCTATTATTGCAGCCAGGTCACCCAAGACACAATTCAATATTTGACATCAATCCATGTCTGAGGATGTCATGAGGTGACGTGGTAAAGCGCCCACTAGGGGCAGCAGTGAGCGGTGTTACCGTCAAGGTTTTCCGTTTCGCTAGAGTGTTATGGACAGGGATGGCGGATGGGCGTGAGCATCTGCCTCTGATTCCGAAGTTTGCAAGTGTGAATCCAGTGATGTAAAGTTGTTTTTGGTCATTTTGTTTTAAGCCTATCCCAAACCTTAACCCTTACCTTAACCAACCAATCAGAGTTAATGCCTAACCTTAAGAATTTTGAGTTAACGCCTGAACTGAACTCTAACCTTAAAAATGAAATCGGAGTTAATGCCTAAACATAACCTTAAACACTTCAAAATGTTATTCTTGGAACAACTTTGAAATTTGACGTTTGAGAAACATGGTTGAACGTCTAATTCTGACATGAGACTGTGAGAGCTGGTAGGTTTCTGGGTGGATGTTCTACTCACTGCATTCTCAATTGGTGTTCATAAAGATTCAATCTAAAGTGCATTACAATGACATTTCTAAAGGAGGCAAATCATTAGTAGGAAAACCTTTTGTCATCATTGTGATGTCGTCAAATTGACTTTACATGTAGGATAACGTTAACTATATAGCCAAGAGTGAGGGGAGAGCACCGGATCTTAGCTATCTAACTTTAGCATTGCTAAGTATTTTTGACGTACCTTGCTAGCTAATGACAACATTGCCATCTGTCTAAAGTAAAATTGACGACATAATGATGACAAAGTTGTTTCCTACTAATGATTTGCCTACTGTATTAACATTGTCATATTTCAAGGCCAATACTTTGTAATTAAAACGAAACAATCATTAGCCTCCTTAAAGAATGACTGAGCATCACTATGAGTCTTGAGAACATTGATAACGATGGCGTGACGCGACCAGGTGACGTAAGAGCAAACCATGAATACTCCTTTGTAGATGGTATCGGATGAGAACAGTAAAGGTCCCAACACAGAGCCTTGAGGAACACCACAATAACACCTCTCTGTTAATCTACCTGATTATATCATATATAACCCTAACACCACAATAACCTCTCTGTTAATCTACCTGATTATATCATATATAACCCTAACACCACAATAACCTCTCTGTTAATCTACCTGATTATATCATATATAACCCTAACACCACAATAACCTCTCTGTTAATCTCCCTGATTATATAACTTTCTCACCCTTCCTGTGTGTGTGTGTGTGTGTGTGTGTGTGTGTGTGTGTGTGCGTACGTTGCAGACATCTTGAAGTTCATGGTGATCTTCATCCTGGTGTTCCTGGCGTTTATGATCGGAATGTTCAACCTCTACTCCTACTACCTGGGGGCCAAGCAGAACGACGCCTTTACCACGTAACACATTCACACACACTACTCCTACACAGAAACAACTTCCATGTAGCCTTTAGCTCAGCAGGCTAATTCAGAAGGTTTCAACCCAGTCCGTTATGTAGGGCTTTATTTTCATTATAATGATTTTTATTTCCAATGGTGCTTCAAATAACTCCACCATCCTCCCTTCTATTTCCCCTCCCTCCTCCCCCCTCCCTCCTCCCCCCTCACTCCTTCCCTCCTTCTCTCCTTCCCTCTACCCTCCCCCATCCCTCCTCCCCCTTCTCTCCCTCCTCCTCCCCCCTCCCTCCTCCCATCCTCATCCCTCATCCCTCCTTCCTCCCTTCCTTCTCTCCTCCCTTCCTTCTCTCCCTCCCTCCCTCCTCCTCCTCCCTCCTTCCCCCCTCCTTCCCTCTTCCTCCCTCCCTCTCTCCTTCCCCCTCCCTCCCTCCCCCCTCTCCCCCCCTCCCCCGTTCCCTCCCCTTCTCCCCCTCCTTCCCTCTTCCCCCCTCCTTCCCTCTTCCTCCCTCCCCTCCCCCCTTCCCTCCCTCCCTCCCCTCCCCCTTCCCTCCCCTCCCTCCCTCCCTCCTCCTTCCCTCCCTCCCCTCCCTCCCTCCAGTCTCGAGGAGAGCTTTAAGACTCTGTTTTGGGCGATCTTCGGCCTGTCGGAGGTGAAGTCGGTAGTCATTAACAACGATCACAAGTTCATTGAGAACATCGGCTACGTGCTGTATGGTGTTTATAATGTTACCATGGTGATCGTTCTGCTCAACATGCTGATCGCTATGATCAACAGCTCCTTCCAGGAGATAGAGGTACACACACCTCACAACTGATGCTACCGCACTCTTAATATGACTGTTAAATACTGAACAAATATTTATTCTGTTCTACTGAGACATTCTCTCTCTCTCTCTCTCTCTCTCTCTCTCTCTCTCTCTCTCTCTCTCTCTCTCTCTCTCTCTCTCTCTCTCTCTCTCTCTCTCTCTCTCTCTCTCTCTCTCTCTCTCTCTCTCTCTCTCTCTCTCTCTCTCTCTCTCTCTCTCTCTCTCCTCTCTCTCTCTCTCTCTCTCTCTCTCTCTCTCTCTCTCTCTCTCTCTCTCTTCTCTCCTCTCTCTCTCCTCTCTCTCTCTCTCTCTCTCTCTCTAGGATGATGCTGATGTGGAGTGGAAGTTTGCCCGTGCCAAGCTGTGGTTCTCCTACTTTGAGGAAGGCAGGACCCTGCCCGTTCCATTTAACCTGGTTCCCAGTCCTAAAGCAACGCTGGGCCTGGCCACTGCTGTTAAAGAGCTGCTGCTACACAGGAACACACAGCCACCTGGTGGGGCGCAGCTCAACCAGGTACACACACACTGCTCTCTTTTCATCCACCAAGCTTTACACTAACACTTTACATTGTAACCAGCTGAGACAGACTAACAGTGCCATCAAGTGGTAGATCTAGGTCCTGTATCAGTCTCTAGTAATGGTAGATCTAGGTCCTGTATCATAATCTTATCTGTTCATCCATGTATACAGGTAAGAATCCAGCTACATTTTCAGATATCAGATTCATATTCTAATTTGGTCATTTCATTGCAAGTTAAAGCATGGTGTTAGCTAGCTAGCATAAACTTTAGATTGCTTGCTCGCTAGCTAACGTTACATGTATGATCCGTGTAGTAATATTATTTGAATCAGAAATCCATTTGCATTGCTATTTATAGCCTAATGTTACTTACAAGCCCTTAACCAACAATGCTGTTTTAAGAAAGAATACCAAAAAAAATACAATCACAAAAAAATACAATATAAAATAATATGAAATAAAAGCAACAAATAATTAAAGAGCAGCAGAAAAAATAACAATAGCAAGGCTATATACAAGGGGTACGGTACCGAGTCAATTTGCGGGGGCACCGGTTAGTCGAGGTAATTGGGGTAATATGTACATGTAGGTCGAGTTCTTAAAGTGACTATGCATAGAAAATAAACAGAGAGTAGCAGCAGCGTAACAGAGGGGTGGGGGACAATGCAAATAGTCCGGGTAGCCATTTGATGTTCAGGAGTCTTATGGCTTGGGGGTAGAAGCTGTTTAGAAGCCTCTTGGACCTAGACTTGGCGCTCCGGTACCGCTTGCCGTGCGGTAGCAGAGAGAACAGTCTATGACTAGGGTGGCTGGAGTCTTTGACAATTTTTAGGGCCTTCCTCTGACACCTCCTGGTATAGAGGTCCTGGATGGCAGGACGCTTGGCCCCAGTGATGTACTGGGCCATACGGATGCCTTGTGGTTGAAGGCCGAGCAGTTGTCATACCAAGCAGTGATGAAACCAGTCAGGATGCTCTCGATGGTGCAGCTGTAGAACCTTTTGAGGATCTGAGGACCCATGCCAAATCTTTTAAGTCTCCTTAGGGGGAATAGGTTTTGTCGTGGCCTCTTCATGACTGTCTTGGTGTGCTTGGACCATGTTAGTTTGTTGGTGATGTGGACACCAAGGAACTTGAAGCTCTCAACCTGCTCCACTACAGCCCTGTCGATGAGAATGGGTGCGTGTTCGGTCCTCTTCTTTTTCCTGTAGTCCACAATCATCTCCTTTGTCTTGATCATGTTGAGGGAGAGGTTGTTGTCCTGGCACCACACGGCCAGGTCTCTGACCTCCTCCCTATAGGCTGTCTCGTCGTTGTCGGTAATCAGGCCTACCACTATTGTGTCATCGGCAAACTTAATGATGGTGTTGGAGTCGTGCCTGGCCATGCAGTCATGAGTGAACAGGGAGTACAGGAGGGGACTAAGCACACACCCCTGAGGGGCCCCCGTGTTGAGCATCAGCGTGGCGGATGTGTTGTTACCTTCCCTTACCACCTGGGGGCGGCCAGACAGGAAGTCCAGGATCCAGTTGCAGAGGGAGGTGTTTAGTCCCAGGGTCCTTAGCTTAGTGATGAGCTTTGTGGGCACTATGGTGTTGAACGCTGAGCTGTAGTCAATGAACGGTATTCTCACATAGGTGTTCCTTTTGTTCAGGTGGGAAAGGGCAGTGTGGCGTGCGATTGAAATTGCGTCATCTGTGGATCTGTTGGGGCTGTATGCAAATTGGATTGGGTCTAGGGTTTCTGGGATAATGGTGTTGAAGTGAGCCATGACCAGCCTTTCAAAGCCCTTCATGGCTACAGACGTCAGTGCTACGGGTCGGTAGTCATTTAGGCAGGTTACCTTAGTGTTCTTGGGCACAGGGACTATGGTGGTCTGCTTGAAACATGTTGGTATTACAGACTCAGACAGGGAGAGGTTGAAGATGTCAGTGAAGACACTTGCCAGTTGGTCAGCGCATGCTCTGAGTACACGTCCTGGTATTCCATCTGGCCCTGCGGCCTTGTGAATGTTGACCTGTTTAAAGGTCTTGCTCACAACGGCTACGGAGAGCGTGATCACACAGTCATCCAGAACAGCTGATGCTCTCATGCATGTTTCAGTGTTACTTGCCTCGAAGCGAGCATAGACGCAACTTAGCTCATCTGGTAGGCTTGTGTCACTGGGCAGCTCGTGGCTATGCTTCCGTTTGTAGTCTGTAATAGTTTGCAATCCCTGCCACTTCCGACGAGCGTCAGAGCGGGTGTAGTACGATTCGATCTTGGTCCTGTATTGACGCTTTGCCTGTTTGATCGTTCGTCTGAGGGCATAGCGGGATTTCTTATAATCGTCCGGGTTAGTGTCCCGCTCCTTGAAAGCGGCAGCTCTAGCCTTTAGCTCGGTGCAGATGTTGCCTGTAATCCATGGCTTCTGGTTGGGATATGTACGTACGGTCACTGTGGGGACGACGTGGTCGATGCACTTATTGATTAAACCAGTGACTGAGGTGGTGTACTCCTCAATGCCATTGGATGAATCCTGGAAATATATTCCAGTCTGTGCTAGCAAAACAGTCCTGTAGCGTAGCATCCGCGTCATCTTCGGGGCTCCCGAGTGGCGCAGCGGTCTAAGGCACTGCATCTCAGGGCTAGAGGCGTCACTACAGACCGAGTGGCGCAGGGGTCTAAGGCACTGCATCTCAGCGGTCTATGGCACTGCATCTCAGCGGTCTAAGGCACTGCATCTCAGCGGTCTAAGGCGCTGCATCTCAGGGGTCTAAGGCACTGCATCTCAGCGGTCTAAGGCACTGCATCTCAGCGGTCTAAGGCACTGCATCTCAGCGGTCTAAGGCACTGCATCTCAGGGGTCTAAGGCACTGCATCTCAGGGCTAGAGGCGTCACTACAGACCGAGTGGCGCAGCGGTCTAAGACGCTGCATCTCAGGGCTAGAGGCGTCACTACAGACCGAGTGGCGCAGCGGTCTAAGGCACTGCATCTCAGGGCTAGAGGCGTCACTACAGACCGAGTGGCGCAGCGGTCTAAGGCACTGCATCTCAGGGGTCTAAGGCACTGTATCTCAGGGGTCTAAGGCACTGTATCTCAGGGGTCTAAGGCACTGCATCTCAGCGGTCTAAGGCACTGCATCTCAGCGGTCTAAGGCACTGCATCTCAGGGGTCTAAGGCACTGCATCTCAGCGGTCTAAGGCACTGTATCTCAGGGGTCTAAGGCACTGCATCTCAGGGCTAGAGGCGTCACTACAGACCAAGTGGCGCAGCGGTCTAAGGCACTGCATCTCAGCGGTCTAAGGCACTGCATCTCAGCGGTCTAAGGCACTGCATCTCAGCGGTCTAAGGCACTGCATCTCAGCGGTCTAAGGCACTGCATCTCAGCGGTCTAAGGCACTGCATCTCAGCGGTCTAAGGCACTGCATCTCAGCGGTCTAAGGCACTGCATCTCAGGGGTCTAAGGCGCTGCATCTCAGGGGTCTAAGGCACTGCATCTCAGGGGTCTAAGGCGCTGCATCTCAGTGCTTGAGGTGTCACTACAGACCCCCTGGTTCGATTCCAGGCTGTATCACAACCGGACGTGATTGGGAGTCCCGTAGGGCGGCGCACAATTGGCCCAGCGTCGTCCGGGTTTGGCCGGTGTAGGCCGTCATTGTAAATAAGAATTTGTTCTTAACTGACTTGCCTAGTTAAATTAAAATAAATACATCTGACCACTTCCCTATTGAGTGAGTCACTGGTACTTCCTGCTTTATTTTTTGCTTGTAAGCAGGAATCAGGAGAATATAATTATGGTCAGATTTTCCAAATGGAGGGTGAGGGAGAGCTTTGTAAGCGTCTCTGTGTGTGGAGTAAAGGTGGTCTAGAGTATTTTTTTCCCTCTGGATGCATATGTGACATACAGGTAGAAATGAGGTAAAACGGATGTAGGTTTGCCTGCATTAAGGTCCCCGGCCACTAGGAGAGCCGTTTCTGGATAAGCATTTTCTTGTTTGCTTATGGCCTTATACAGCTCATTGAGTGCAGTCTTAGTGCCAGCGTTGGTTTGTGGTGGTAAATACAAAAAATATAGTTGAAAACTTTCTTGGTAGATAGTGTGGTCTACAGCTTATCATGAGGTACTCTACCTCAGGCGAGCAATACCTCGAGACTTCTTTAATATTAGACATCACGCACCAGCTGTTATTGACAAATAGACACACACCCCAACCCCTCGTCTTACCAGACGTAGCTTTTCCATCCTGCCGATGCACGGAAACCCCAGCCAACTGTATATTATCCATGTCGTCGTTCAGCCACGACTCGGTGAAACATACGAATTTACCGTTTTTAATGTCCCGTTGGTAGGATAGTCTCGAACGGAGCTCATCCAGTTTATTCTCTAGTGATTGCACGTTGGCCAATAGAACGGATGGTAGAGGTGGGTTACCCAGAGGTGGGCCGCCGAATTCTCACAAGGGACCATGATCTCCACCCCCTGTATTTCCTTATTTTCTTCATTCGAATGACGGGGATTTGAGCCTTGTCTGGGAGCAACATTATATCCTTCACGTAAGACTCATTAAAGAAAAACTCCTGTATGGAAGACAGGTCAGAGGACTCCTGGACGTCCTCAGAAACACATGGGAAAAGCCAAAGACCCCAGAGCCTGATTCCATCCTCAACTACGGTCTGCAAATGGAGAGAAAGACAGCCATGAACACATGGAGAACATGAACACATGGAGAACATGAACACATGGAGAAAGCATAACAAAGACAAAAAGTATTTGTTGTGCTTGCCTACCTCAGAAAGCAAGCTGTTAGCCCAATGGCAGGGGCCCTTTAGAAAGACAAAACATTTCCATGTCAATCTACTGAAACAATGGAGGCTAAGAGATGTTCCTGTCAGTCAGGAACTGTTTGTCAGAGCAGTGAAGGAAGATGAACGGTTCTTCCCCTCAAAGACTAATCTAACTGTTGCAGATCTGGACTTGCCTCATTTGTCTCCACAGCAGCAGAAGGAGTTGGAAGCCATCTTTCCTCCTGGCCTGTTTGAAGACAAGCCAGGTTACACCACGCTGGTTGAGCACAAAATCCCACTCAAAGACAGCACTCCAGTTCGCCAGAGAATGTACAGACTCCCGGAGCAACTGCTCCCAGTACTCAAGGAGGAGCGTAGTCTCTAGGGGTTGTTGAAACATCTTTCAGTGAGTGGAGTAGCCCTGTAGGTCTTGTCCCCAAGACAAATCGTACATTCAGATACTGTATGGACTTCAGAAAAGTTAACTTCCGGTCTCATTTTGATGCCTATCCACCCCCTAGGTTAGATGACCTCATCGAACTCCTTGGTAAGGTCCTGTATATCCATACCCTAGACCTATGTAAGGGATACTGGCACGTTTAAAAAAAATGCTGTTAGCCCCAGAAGCTAACCCGTTAACAGCCTAGAGAACACCCCAGGGGCTATATCAGTTCACAGTTATGCCATTTGGCCTTCAGGGGGCGCCAGCAACCTTCCAAAGGCTCATGGACAGAGTACTTCAAGACATAGAGTTCTTTGCAGCTGCATATCTAGATGATATAGTCATGTACAGCCTAACCTCGGAGGAGCACCTACAGCACCTTGGAGAGGTCCTGCAGAACCTCCACAAAGCAGGTTTGACTGTCCAGCCCAAGAAATGTACCCTGGCTAAAAGCCAATGTATTCTCGATCCGAAAATGTGGTCGGAGACTTCGTACGGAGGGTGAGGCGCAATTGCGGAGCCTCTGGAGGCATGCAGAGGCCAAATCAAGCTCCGTACCACATGGCCGTGTGCCTCTCAAATCTTGTAAGAATGCGGATATATAGCTCCGCATTGACATTTGTACTTTATTATTATTTATTAGGTATCCCCAAGGCAGCAGCTTCTCTTCCAGGGGTCCAAACACATTAAGACACTTACATCATACATACAACAAAATATAAAACAGTACATCATATAACATTACTACACCACTACATATCCACAATACAAAATGTATAATACCACCATACAACAATATTACAATGTATGTGTGTAGAGTGAGTGTGCTGGTGTGTGTGTTCTTATGCGTGTCTGTTCCTGTGTGTATCTCTGCACTGTTCCATAAGGTGTATTTTTTATCTGATTCTACTGCTTGCATCAGTTACCTGATGTGGAATAGAGTTCCATGGAGTCGTGATTGGTTGACTGGTAAGGGTGGGAGGTGCTATAGAAACACAAACTCACTTCCTTGACAACTTCCTTGACAACAGCTCTGCGCTGCTCTGTGAAGAGCAAGAAGTATGAATGCCCTGACTTCTGCAGAGGCCGTATCACCGTAAATGCTGCATGGCCAATGCAGACATAGCAAGAAGTCAGATACCTGGGCTACCTACTAGGCCGTGGAGTGATCCTCAGAAAGACAAAGTGCAAGCAGCGTGGGACTTCCCTCGTCCTGCACTAAGTTAGAAGTTAAGTCCTTCAGTGGACTCATTGGGTGGTACAGGAGATTTATTCCCAACTGTTCGACATGACATGTTTAACTGACCTGATCTGGAAGTCGTGTGGGAGGGAAAACACGAGAAAGCATTCCTTGACATGAAAGAGGCTCTTTGCAATGACTCTGTCATGCAGAGCCCAGACTTTAAAAAGCCCATTACAGTGCAGACAGACACCTCAGGGTTGGGCATTGGGGCCGTCCTGCTCCAAGGTGAAGACCAGAAGCCAGTGGCGTATGTAAGCAGAAAACTGTATCTGAGAGAGACTCTGTACTTTGTTGTTGAACTTGAATGTCTGGCTGTGAAGTGGGCCCTAGACACCATCAAATACGACCTGCTTGGCAGGCCACTGAGCCCTACAATGACTCCACAACATGAGACTCAAATGATCGACTCTCGAGATGGGTGCTTGAGATGCAACACTACCGGTTCAAAGTTCAGTACCAGGCCGGAAAGCTTAACACTATTGCAGAATACCTGTCTCGCCACCCAGATCTCTGCATTTATAGCATAAGATAACCTTCATCCTTGGACCTTAAGATGGATCAGCGTTTTTCTTTCTGACTTTGACAGCAAAATCAGTCTTCTGAGTGTGCGTGACAGGCTTACTTGTGGTGACAGCAGCAGACCTCAGTTCTTTTCTCAGCAGCTCTATTTCTCTGTTAGCTTCTGTGGTTGCAAAGGGAGTGACAGCTGATGACATCACAACACTCATGGGAACAGTTCTGTCTTGAATCATATCTTCCTCCTCCCTTACCTGGTGAAGCAGGTGGATCACACAGCTAGTAGGTCATCCATATGCGAAGAGCAACCATGTCATGTGCTAGTGCACCTCTCACAACCTGTTCAATGTGATTTGTTCAATCTCACCAGATATGCAGAAAGCTTCTCTCCCTCATTCGGGAACGTGTTTCTGAACCTTCCCATCAGATCAGATGCACTCTTCAAAAACCTCACAATGTTAGCAGCAGGACCCTTTAGACATTACATTATTCTCTGCTTCATCTATACATTATCACTACATAGCCATTCATCCAACAGATGGGTGGTCTGCTCAGCCCAAGCATCATACTCCTGTTCTCCACTGGGAGTAGGCTTCACAACAGAGAACAACTCCTGTTCTCCACTGGGAGTAGGCTTCACACCAGAGAACAACTCCTGTTCTCCACTGGGAGTAGGCTTCACAACAGAGAACAACTCCTGTTCTCCACTGGGAGTAGGCTTCACAACAGAGAACAACTCCTGTTCTCCACTGGGAGTAGGCTTCACAACAGAGAACAACTCCTGTTCTCCACTGGGAGTAGGCTTCACAACAGAGAACAACTCCTGTTCTCCACTGGGAGTAGGCTTCACACCAGAGAACAACTCCTGTTCTCCACTGGGAGTAGGCTTCACACCAGAGAACAACTCCTGTTCTCCACTGGGAGTAGGCTTCACACCAGAGAACAACTCCTGTTCTCCACTGGGAGTAGGCTTCACACCAGAGAACAACTCCTGTTCTCCACTGGGAGTAGGCTTCACACCAGAGAACAACTCCTGTTCTCCACTGGGAGTAGGCTTCACAACAGAGAACAACTCCTGTTCTCCACTGGGAGTAGGCTTCACACCAGAGAACAACTCCTGTTCTCCACTGGGAGTAGGCTTCACACCAGAGAACAACTCCTGTTCTCCACTGGGAGTAGGCTTCACAACAGAGAACAACTCCTGTTCTCCACTGGGAGTAGGCTTCACACCAGAGAACAACTCCTGTTCTCCGCTGGGAGTAGGCTTCACACCAGAGAACAACTCCTGTTCTCCACTGGGAGTAGGCTTCACACCAGAGAACAACTCCTGTTCTCCACTGGGAGTAGGCTTCACAACAGAGAACAACTCCTGTTCTCCACTGGGAGTAGGCTTCACACCAGAGAACAACTCCTGTTCTCCACTGGGAGTAGGCTTCACACCAGAGAACAACTCCTGTTCTCCACTGGGAGTAGGCTTCACACCAGAGAACAACTCCTGTTCTCCACTGGGAGTAGGCTTCACACCAGAGAACAACTCCTGTTCTCCACTGGGAGTAGGCTTCACACCAGAGAACAACTCCTGTTCTCCACTGGGAGTAGGCTTCACACCAGAGAACAACTCCTGTTCTCCACTGGGAGTAGGCTTCACAACAGAGAACAACTCCTGTTCTCCACTGGGAGTAGGCTTCACACCAGAGAACATGCATAGCTTGCAGTAACCATATCAGTAGGCACACTGTGACATTTGTGACCCGTTTCAAGAAGATAGTCGTATGTCGCACGTCACTGCTTCACATGAGGCATTTTTTTATTTATTTTTATCCAAATACATATATTTTGCAGAAATGCCTTCTGGAACATGTGAAATTGCATGTGCCTTAATAACAAACTTGTATGCCATCTGTAAATACGAATACCATTTTTTTATTACGAGCCTAGTTTGTTTAGCTATGGAAAAATACAGGAACCTTCCCGCTAGCCAAGATTGGCTGAGATAATGGATGGGCTGGACATGCCAAGAGATGAGTTCTGATTGGCTGAGATAATGGATGGGCTGGACATGCCAAGAGATGAGTTCTGATTGGCTGAGATAATGGATGGGCTGGACATGCCAAGAGATGAGTTCTGATTGGCTGAGATAATGGATGGGCTGGACATGCCAAGAGATGAGTTCTGCCATGTAGCACGGTTCTTCTGGCTGTAACATGAGCTGCTCAGTAAGTGTAGATCATTCTATCCTTTTTACCATGGTTTTTTGAAAGATCATGAAGAACTGCAACATTGCGGTCCTGAATTTAACAGGCGCTATCGAAGATCAGTGGGAAAAAGTTGTGATAGACTACTTTCTGGAGGACGATCGTGCCATCCGGACTCTCTCTGACTCTGAAAATGAATCAGACGATGAGGAAATCCCTGACGTAGGTAAAAACATTTTCATTGAACCAGACATTGTAGAGTCTTCTGATGACAGTGATTGGGAAGAAATGGCGATCAACAGTGTTGTCACGGAAGTTAACCAAGTTTTGAAATCAGTGGAATGTCCGGTGGAAGCAGAGAGATGTGGAGGGAGTCAAAAAGAGAACGCTGTTGTATAAAACACCTGTCTCCGGATTACATCTTCAAACTAAGGGCAACCATGGCATCCATGACAGAGAGGAAGAAGCGTTCATCCATTTATACGTGTAAGAGTCTAGCTACATTTTCAGATATTATACGTTTCTAATTTTGACAGAAAAGCCATTTTCATTGCAAGTAAAGCATACTGTTAGCTAGCTAGCTAGCGTTATCTGGCTGGCTCGCTAGCTAACGTTACGTGTATGATCTGTTTAGTAATATTATTTGTATCTCAGGAATCCGTTTGCTTTGCTAGTTATAGACTAATATTAGCTAGCTAGCCAACATTGAACCTAGTTGGTTAGCTTTAGCTACCTGCAGATTTTACGCATGATGCATGGTAGTATGAGTTAGGATTATGGTTCATTGTTTAGCTACCTAGCAACATGTCTAAACAAAATACTTAACTATGCAAGTAACCATTTCACTGTACCGTTTACACCTTCTGTATCCTGTGCATGTGACAAATAAACTTAGATTTTATTTGATACAGTGTATTCAGAAAGTATTCAGACCCCTTGACTTTTTCCACTTTGTTACGTTACAGCCTTATTCTAAAATGTGTTCAATAATTTTTTTCCTCATCAATCTACACACAATACCTCATAATGACAAAGTGAAAACAGGTTTTTAGAAATGTTTGCAAGTTTAATAATAATTTCAAAAAAAGATATACCTTATTTACATAAGTATTCAAACCATTTGCTATGAGACTCGAAATTGAGCTCAAGTGCATCCTGTTTCCATTGATCAACCTTAAGATGTTTCTACAAATTGATTGGAGTCCAACTGTGGTAAATTCAATTCATTGGACATGATTTGGAAAAGCACACACCTGTCTATATAAGGTCCCACAGTTGACCGTGCATGTCAGAGCAAAAAGGTCGAAGGTATTGTCCGTAGAGCTCCGAGACAGAATTGTGTCGAGGCACAGATCTGGGGAAGGCTACCAAAACATTTCTGCAGCATTGAAGGTCCCCAAGAACACAGTGGCCTCTATCATTCTTAAATGGAAGAAGTTTGGAACCACCAAGACTCTTCCTATAGCTGGCCGCCCGGCCAAACTGAGCAATCGGAGGAGAAGGGCCTTGGTCAGGGAGGTGACCAAGAACCCGATGGTCCCTCAGACAGAGCTCCAGAGTTCCTCTGTGGAGATGGGAGAACCTTCCAGAAGGACAACCATCTCTGCAGCACTCCACCAATCAGGCCTTTATGGCAGAGTGGCCATACGGAAGCCACTCCTCAGTAAAAGGCACATGACAGCCCGTTTGGAGTTTGCCAAAAGGCACCTAACGGACTCTCAGACCATGAGAAACAAGATTCTCTGGTCTGATGAAACCAAGATTGAACTCTTTGGTCTGAATGCCAAGTGTCACATCTGGACGAAACCTGGCACCATCCCTAGGGTGAAGCATGGTGGTGGCAGCATCATGCTGTGGGAATGTTTTTCAGCGGCAGGGACTGGGAGACTAGTCAGGATCGAGGAAAATATGAACGGAGCAAAGTACAGAGAGATCCTTGATGAAAACCTGCTCCGGAGCACTCAGGAGCTCAGACTGGGGTGAAGGTTCACCTTCCAACAGGACAACTGCCCTAAGCACACAGCCAAGACAACGCAGGAGTGGCTTCGGGACAAGTCTCTGAATGTCCTTGAGTGGCCCAGCCAGAGCCCGATCAAAAGAGACCTGAAAATAGCTGTTCAGCGACGCTCCCAATCCAACTTGACAGATTGAGAGGATCTGCAGAGAAGAATGGGAGAAACTCCCCAAATAAAGGTGTGCCAAGCTTTTATCGTCAAACCCATGAAGACTCGAGGCTGTAATCGCTGCCAAAGGTGCTTCAACAAAGTACTGAGTAAAGGGTCAGAATATTTATGTAAATGTGATAGTACAGTTATATATATATATATATATATATATATATATATTTTATGCGTTAGCAAAAATTTCTAAAAACCTTTTTTTGCTTTGTTATTATGGGGTATTGCGTGTAGATTGATGATGGGAAAAAAAAACACAATTTAATTGATTTTAGAATAAGGCTGTGACGTAACCAAAGACAGATTAGGATATAGGCCAAGGACCAGATAAAGTGTATTATTACTGCGACTTTATGCTACTACTTTGACCACTTTTAGTCTTGAAATCCTTGGTTGTTTACTACACTACCTTACTCACTCTGTTTAGCACATGGCCTCACATGTGAATCATTAAAGAGATTGGTGAGGATAAGGCTTAAGAGTGTGTGAATGATGCTGAATGGGTGGAGACAAAGAAGAGCTCTCCAGTAGGTGTTCCAATAACTTTCAAGGGCCATTTTCTCCAAAGTTTATCAACTTCAAAGCATAATTACTTTCCCATTGTTCCTCAACTGTAGTGTTTGATATACCATTTTCTAGCTCTGAGTCTCTACTTTTATCCAATGTAAAAAACACAATTTCAAATGTTGCTACATCGGACCGAATCCACCAATGAGCTAATGGCGCTGACCAGTCCAGCAGGAAGGGACTTATCAGGCCTTTAACATCAGCGACAGTCTTCCCTTCATTCCTCAGAAATGACAGCAGTTTAGACTGAAAATCTTCAACCTCAGCAGGAGATGCAATAATGACATGCACAGGCCAGGGACCAACCTCTCCAGGTTCTAACTCTAACCCTATCCCTACAACATCTAGTACTGTTACCTTAGATAGGTCATGTGATATCTCAACCAAGACATGCTACTTTTTACCAGATGCAGATGAGCATCGATTGAGCACCAAAACCTTCCCAAAAGCTTTGACATGACTCGGGCTTCATTCAGTTGTTCATCTGTCACTTAAACATACAAATTACTCAGTACAACAGCATTGCGTGGAGTTACTTTCTGCTCACACCAAGCTATAATCTCGTCACTCAATTAAGCAGCAAGAGTGAGAGAGAAAAACACAGCACTAACAACTAGAAGTTTGCATTCAGTACATTGACCCTGCATAAAAGCTTAGCAATTATGGTTAATAAAATGTATCCCTCTCACCATCGGGATAACGGTGGAAAAACGAGAGGCTAGGGATATTATTACAGTATACTGTATACAAGCTTAGATTACTGTTTCCAGAATGTTCTCCCATGCAACAAGAATGAATGTAAAGGAAAGTGGAAGGGGGAAAAAGTAAGGAACTTGTCTGTTGGCATTAAAGAATATAATTGGTTAAAGAAAATTGTGATATACTTTTTTATCTATCAGTTTCATTTAAGGACCAAAGGATTGACAGCCGTCCCATATAGATTGCAAAATAGTTGGGAAGAGATTTTTGACGTACCGATTCCATGGCGTAGTGTTTATGAATTGATACGCAAAACGACGCCGGATTCAAAACTTAGAATTTTACATTTTAAATTATTATATAAAATTCTTGCTACCAATAGAATGTTATTTATATGGGGGATACAATCTTCCCAGCTCTGCAGATTTTGCTGCGAAGAGACAGAATCATTAGATCATTTGTTTTGGTTCTGTCCATTTGTAGCCTGTTTTTGGACACAGGTCCAGGAATGGCTAAAGGATTACAATATTTACCTGGAGCTAACCCTGCAGATAGCACTACTGGGTGATCTGAAAAGTCATAGTCAATCGATCAATAATATAATAATACTTTTAGCAAAAATGTTTATTTTCAATTTACGATCTGTAGAAACAATGAGAATAGAATGGTTCAGAACTTTTGTAAAAAAAATTTTTTTTTACATCATTTAGCAGATGCTCTTATCCAGAGCGACTTACAGTTAGTGAGTGCATACATTCTTTATTTTATTTTCGAACCCACAACCCTGGCGTTGCAAACGCCATGCTCTACCAACTGAGCTACATCCCTGCCGGCCATTCCCTCCCCTACCCTAGACGACGCTGGGCCAATTGTGCGCCGCCCCATGGGTCTCCCAGTCGCGGCCGGCTACGACAGAGCCTGGATTCGAACCAGGATCTCTAGTGGCACAGCCTTAGACCACTGCGCCACTCAGGAGGTTGTAAAACACCACAGTACAGTTGAAAAATATATGGCAAATAGAAATCCAATATGGATGGTGTTAAGAGATAGATGGGAGTTGTTGAATGGAGTTGAAGGATGGGACTAATAACAACAACTAATAACAACAAGATAATAATAATAATATGCCATTTAGCAGACGCTTTTATCCAAAACGACTTACAGTCATGTGTGCATACATTTTTACGTATGGGTGGTCCCGGGGATCGAACCCACTACCCTGGCGTTACAAGCGCCATGCTCTACCAATTGAGCTACAGAGGACCACATTAGATAATTAATGTAAAGCATACTGTGTCCATAATAAGCATATAGGTTATAGGTTGAGAGCTTTTGTGAAAGAGCACAGTTAGAAAAATATGGCATATCAGATGGACATCATGAAAATTATCGGAGGAAGTTCAGGAGTTAAAACAAACAAAATATAATTATTGTAGAATTTGACTGTGTCCATAAAATGTATATAGTATGTATGGGCTGGAAGTAGAGGCCTAAGCGTTGTTGTTCACTAGTTTACTCCAATTGGGGAATGGGTGGTGGGGTTAGAAAGTAATGAAGGGAAATATAATTTAAAAAAGGATGTGTGTATGGATGCATGTGTAAAAAAAAATAAAAAATACAATCATTCTGTTAAAAAATAAAAACCCCTGGGTATTAGAGTGCACCCTTATAGACTCAGTCCCTTCCACTGTTCGACCTAGCAAGCTAGCAAGCTAACGTTGGCGTGTGTTGGAGTTCAATGAAGGTATGATGAATGATTCAGCAAATGAATGAGAACCAAAGGTTACTCATGGTACCATATCAAACCCCCTACCATGTGTATCTGTAATCTATGGCGGAAAATGCCCTGCATGCAATAGAAGAGATGTCCAAGTCACAAAAGAAAAAGTCCTCATGTCTTCTTGGAACAAAGCTGTCCTCTCCAGCTCTTGATCTGAAGATGCTAGGCTAATTCTTGAAGCGACGATGGCTTATCAAGGCTTCTTATTGGCTAAATCAAAGCAGGTTACTTTAGTTGACATGAGCATAAAAGGTCAAAATAATTAAGTGGATGGTAAAATAAAACACTGAACCAAGATTCACCCTCAAATGATCTCCGTTCTTCTATTGTGAAGTGGTTAGGGTTAGGGTTAGATTCACCCTCAAATGATCTCCTTTCTTCTATTGTGAAGTGGTTAGGGTTAGGGTTAGATTCACCCTCAAATGATCTCCTTTCTTCTATTGTGAAGTGGTTAGGGTTAGGGTTAGATTCACCCTCAAATGATCTCCTTTCTTCTATTGTGAAGTGGTTAGGGTTAGAGTTAGATTCACCCTCAAATGATCTCCTTTCTTCTATTGTGAAGTGGTTAGGGTTAGGGTTAGATTCACCCTCAAATGATCTCCTTTCTTCTATTGTGAAGTGGTTATCCCACTGGCTATCATAAGGTGAATGCACCAATTTGTGAGTTGCTCTGGATAAGAGCGTCTGCTAAATGACGAAAATGTAAATGTAAAAATGTTCCACGTTTGCACATGGTTGCTACCTTGCTGTGTTGTTGTCTTAGGTCTCTCTTTATGTAGTGTTGTGGTGTCTCTCTTTATGTAGTGTTGTGGTGTCTCTCTTTATGTAGTGTTGTGGTGTCTCTCTTTATGTAGTGTTGTGGTGTCTCTCTTTATGTAGTGTTGTGGTGTCTCTCTTTATGTAGTGTTGTGGTGTCTCTATGTAGTGTTGTGGCGTCTCTCTTTATGTAGTGTTGTGGTGTCTCTCTTTATGTAGTGTTGTGGTGTCTCTATGTAGTGTTGTGGCGTCTCTCTTTATGTAGTGTTGTGGTGTCTCTCTTTATGTAGTGTTGTGGTGTCTCTCTTTATGTAGTGTTGTGGTGTCTCTCTTTATGTAGTGTTGTGGTGTCTCTCTTTATGTAGTGTTGTGGTGTCTCTCTTTATGTAGTGTTGTGGTGTCTCTTTATGTAGTGTTGTGGCGTCTCTCTTTATGTAGTGTTGTGGTGTCTCTCTTTATGTAGTGTTGTGGTGTCTCTCTTTATGTAGTGTTGTGGTGTCTCTCTTTATGTAGTGTTGTGGCGTCTCTCTTTATGTAGTGTTGTGGTGTCTCTCTCTTTATGTAGTGTTGTGGTGTCTCTCTTTATGTAGTGTTGTGGTGTCTCTCTTTATGTAGTGTTGTGGTGTCTCTCTCTCTATGTAGTGTTGTGGTGTCTCTCTTTATGTAGTGTTGTGGTGTCTCTCTTTATGTAGTGTTGTGGTGTCTCTCTTTATGTAGTGTTGTGGTGTCTCTCTTTATGTAGTGTTGTGGTGTCTCTCTTTATGTAGTGTTGTGGTGTCTCTTTATGTAGTGTTGTGGCGTCTCTCTTTATGTAGTGTTGTGGTGTCTCTCTTTATGTAGTGTTGTGGTGTCTCTCTTTATGTAGTGTTGTGGTGTCTCTCTTTATGTAGTGTTGTGGCGTCTCTCTTTATGTAGTGTTGTGGTGTCTCTCTTTATGTAGTGTTGTGGTGTCTCTCTTTATGTAGTGTTGTGGTGTCTCTCTTTATGTAGTGTTGTGGTGTCTCTCTCTATGTAGTGTTGTGGTGTCTCTCTTTATGTAGTGTTGTGGTGTCTCTCTTTATGTAGTGCTGTGGTCTCTCTTTATGTAGTGTTGTGGTGTCTCTCTTTATGTAGTGTTGTGGTGTCTCTCTTTATGTAGTGCTGTGGTCTCTCTTTATGTAGTGTTGTGGCGTCTCTCTTTATGTAGTGCTGTGGTCTCTCTTTATGTAGTGTTGTGGTGTCTCTCTTTATGTAGTGTTGTGGTGTCTCTTTATGTAGTGTTGTGGCGTCTCTCTTTATGTAGTGTTGTGGTGTCTCTCTTTATGTAGTGTTGTAGTGTCTCTCTTTATGTAGTGTTGTAGTGTCTCTCTTTATGTAGTGTTGTGGTGTCTCTCTTTATGTAGTGTTGTGGTGTCTCTCTTTATGTAGTGTTGTGGTGTCTCTCTCTTTATGTAGTGTTGTGGTGTCTCTCTTTATGTAGTGTTGTGGTGTCTCTTTATGTAGTGTTGTGGCGTCTCTCTCTTTATGTAGTGTTGTGGTGTCTCTCTTTATGTAGTGTTGTGGTGTCTCTCTTTATGTAGTGTTGTGGTGTCTCTCTTTATGTAGTGTTGTGGTGTCTCTCTTTATGTAGTGTTGTGGTGTCTCTCTTTATGTAGTGTTGTGGCGTCTCTCTTTATGTAGTGTTGTAGTGTCTCTCTTTATGTAGTGTTGTGGTCTCTCTTTATGTAGTGTTGTGGTGTCTCTCTCTATGTAGTGTTGTGGCGTCTCTCTTTATGTAGTGTTGTGGTGTCTCTCTCTATGTAGTGTTGTGGTGTCTCTCTCTATGTAGTGTTGTTGTGTCTCTCTTTATGTAGTGTTGTGGTGTCTCTCTTTATGTAGTGCTGTGGTCTCTCTTTATGTAGTGTTGTGGTGTCTCTCTTTATGTAGTGTTGTGGTGTCTCTCTTTATGTAGTGCTGTGGTCTCTCTTTATGTAGTGTTGTGGCGTCTCTCTTTATGTAGTGCTGTGGTCTCTCTTTATGTAGTGTTGTGGTGTCTCTCTTTATGTAGTGTTGTGGTGTCTCTTTATGTAGTGTTGTGGCGTCTCTCTTTATGTAGTGTTGTGGTGTCTCTCTTTATGTAGTGTTGTGGTGTCTCTCTTTATGTAGTGTTGTAGTGTCTCTCTTTATGTAGTGTTGTAGTGTCTCTCTTTATGTAGTGTTGTGGTGTCTCTCTTTATGTAGTGTTGTGGTGTCTCTCTTTATGTAGTGTTGTGGTGTCTCTCTTTATGTAGTGTTGTGGTGTCTCTTTATGTAGTGTTGTGGCGTCTCTCTTTATGTAGTGTTGTGGTGTCTCTCTTTATGTAGTGTTGTGGTGTCTCTCTTTATGTAGTGTTGTGGTGTCTCTCTTTATGTAGTGTTGTGGTGTCTCTCTTTATGTAGTGTTGTGGTGTCTCTCTTTATGTAGTGTTGTGGTGTCTCTCTTTATGTAGTGTTGTGGTGTCTCTCTTTATGTAGTGTTGTGGTGTCTCTCTTTATGTAGTGTTGTGGTGTCTCTCTTTATGTAGTGTTGTGGTGTCTCTCTTTATGTAGTGCTGTGGTGTCTCTTTATGTAGTGTTGTGGTGTCTCTCTTTATGTAGTGTTGTGGTGTCTCTCTTTATGTAGTGTTGTGGTGTCTCTCTTTATGTAGTGTTGTGGTGTCTCTTTATGTAGTGCTGTGGTGTCTCTCTCTCTTTATGTAGTGTTGTGGTGTCTCTCTCTCTTTATGTAGTGTTGTGGTGTCTCTCTCTCTTTATGTAGTGTTGTGGTGTCTCTCTCTCTTTATGTAGTGTTGTGGTGTCTCTTTATGTAGTGTTGTGGTGTCTCTTTATGTAGTGTTGTGGTGTCTCTCTTTATGTAGTGTTGTGGCGTCTCTTTTTATGTAGTGTTGTGGTGTCTCTCTTTATGTAGTGTTGTGGTGTCTCTCTTTATGTAGTGTTGTGGTGTCTCTCTTTATGTAGTGTTGTGGCGTCTCTCTTTATGTAGTGTTGTGGCGTCTCTCTTTATGTAGTGTTGTGGTGTCTCTCTTTATGTAGTGTTGTGGTGTCTCTCTTTATGTAGTGTTGTGGTGTCTCTCTTTATGTAGTGTTGTGGTGTCTCTCTTTATGTAGTGTTGTGGTGTCTCTCTTGTTGTGATGTGTGTTTGGTCCTATATTTATATATATTCTTTTTTAGTAAATGTTTTCAGCCCCGTCCCTGCAGGAGGCCTTTTGCCTTTTGGTAGGCCGTCATTGTCAATAAGAATTTGTTCTTAACTGACTAGCCTAGTTAAATAAATAAAAATAACAAGTGTTTGAGGCAATGGAAAATAACATGTTCATCAGCAAAAGGCTGTAGTAAAGGGTAATATTTATGATACACGGTTTTAACAGGGATAAATAATCATCAGGGTTTCAAACGTGGGGCAAAACACAGGAGTTGACAATAGGTCTGAAATCCAACCATTTCTGTTCCTGGGACAGAGCAACAATGCATCACACACAAAAGTGAAAGGATAACTATTGTTCAAATGTGCAACAATTGAAAATAAGGTTGCATGATGATACATAAGGGTTCATATTATTAGCATTTGTAAGTGCATTTATAAATGGTTAATAACTGGAGACAAGCACTGACTGCGGATCGCACTATTTTGACCAATGCGTTGGAACTTGTTTTTCACTGGTTTATATTAAACAACGATTAATAACGGAAGTATAAACCATTTAAACACTTTACAAATGTTACCAATAACAGTAATAAGTATTTATATAGGTATTTAAATAGTATTCATATACTAATGGTAATAAGTATTTAAATAGTATTTAATACTGCATCTCTGTGTGTTCCAGCTGGGAGACAGTAAAGCTTCAGCATACAGCAGCTCTCCAGGACCAACCAGATACCAGGTAACACGCACCAGTGGCAGTCGGTGCCGTTCAAGATGAAGGAGGCAGATATTTTTTTATTTTATGAGCATGGCCTTATTTCTATTACAGCATATTGGATGACTGTCATTCATATTCCATCCACCCAGCTCAATGTAACATCGATAGGTTTAGGCTACTACATGATACTACAATTTTCCCTGTACCCATCATGAGGTTGCTACAACCTAGCCTATGAATGAAAGTTTACAACGTCAGTGCACTGGTTGAGAGAATGTTTAATAATCAAGGTGACAGACAGTGACACATTCAATACCGCCTTACACACTCTTGCCTGCATCTAGCTGATCTAGGGTGTAATTATTAGTCCAACAGTTGCAAACGAGAGTTTCTATTGGACCAATTCAGCTATGTTCATCCCTTTTCATTCAGTTTGCTTCTTAAGAAATGTTTTTCAACAGAATCGGCAGAATGAATACACCTCTGATCACAAGCAAACACAGTTCTTTTCGTAGCAGCCACATTCAAACAGCATGATCACTTTTCTCATTGTAATTCCTTCTCGCCTCTATGCACTCTCCTCCTCTCTCACCTTTTCCCTTCGCTTGTGGACTTCATTACAACACAACACATCAGCTCTATGTGACCAGGTGAAAAAAACTTTCCAAGCCAAAGCTTCATATCATTACCGCTAACCGCTACACACAGCCTACATCATTGTCACCATATTATCTAACGTCATAGTCAACATAGCTAACAGAACTAACGCATTAGTAAACCCGCTGCAATCACGCAGTACAGTGTACAGTCATTCAAGCATTTTAGCAGTTACACCGGCGTGCCCGGTGGCAATAAATTAATATAACCAAAAGCTTACCTTGACTTGGAAGAGTTCCAGTGTTGGATAGCCATAGTCAGCTAGCTAACATAGCATCCCTCTCTGTTTGAGCTGGGTGTTTGAGTAAGTTAAACTAGCTAGCTAAGCTAGCTAAGTAAGTAAAAGTGAAAAACATACTATAAAACATAGCTAACTATAATATATATATATATAAATAGCTAAGCTACAGCTAGCTCTCTCTCTCTCTCCCTTTCTATTGCTTCTCCTTCATTTTTTAAGAAATGTATTTGTTCAAAACTGTTCAACTATTGTCTTTCTCTCTCTTTGAGTCAACTACTCACCACATTTTATGCACTGTAGTGCTAGCTAGCTGTAGCTTATGCTTTCAGTACTAGATTCATTCTCTGATCCTTTGATTGGGTGGACAACATGTCAGTTCATGCTGCAAGAGCTCTGATAGGCTGGAGGACATCCTCCGGAAGTTGTTATAATTACTGTGTAAATCTATGGAAGGGGGTGGGAACCATGAGCCTCCTAGGTTTTGTATTGATGTCAATGTACCCAGAGGAGGACGGAAGCTAGCTGTCCTCCGGCTACACCATGTTGCTACCCTACAGAGTGCTTCTGAGGCTACTGTAGACCTTCACTGCAAAACAGTGTGTTTTAATCAATTATTTGGTGATGTGAATATGCAGTATTTAATATAGTTTTGTCAACAACATATTTTTTTTTTTTTTTTTTTAAATGAAATTCACTGAAGAGGATGGTCCTCCCCTTCCTTCTCTGAGGAGCCTCCACTGCCACACATCAGATACCATGTTACAATAATTCATGTATATTTTGTAAGTTTATCTTATCTGTTAAATGTGTGTGTGTGTATGTGTGTGTTACAGAAGATTATGAAGCGTCTTATAAAACGTTACATCATCAAAGCCCAGACGGACAAAGAAAATGACGAGATCAACGAAGGTGACTGACACGCACACGTTTCAGTCAGAAGCAAAATGCCGAGTAGTTTTGAAACTTTACTCAACGTGAACTGTGTGTCTTCTGTGTGTGTATGTTCTGGCTGTCTTTGTGTGTGTGTGTGTGTGTGTGTGTGTGTGTAGGTGAGCTGAAGGAGATTAAGCAGGATATCTCCAGTCTGCGTTATGAGCTGCTGGAGGACAAGAATCACAACATGGAGGAGCTGCAGGAGCTTCTGGGGAGACTGAGAGAGACTGACAACACACACATTAGCACACAGTAACACACAGTAACACACAGTAACACACAGTAACGCACATTAACACACAGTAACACACAGTAACACACAGTAACACTGAGAGAGACTGACAACACACACAGTAACACACAGTAACACACAGTAACACACAGTAACACTGAGAGAGACTGACAACACACACAGTAACACACAGTAACACACAGTAGCACACAGTAACACACAGTAACACACAGTAACACTGAGAGAGACTGACAACACACACAGTAACACACAGTAACACACAGTAGCACACAGTAACACACAGTAACACACAGTAACACACAGTAGCACACAGTAGCACACAGTAACACACAGTAACACACAGTAACACACAGTAACCCTGAGAGAGACTGACGTAGCACACAGTAACACACAGTAGCACACAGTAACACACAGTAACACACAGTAGCACACAGTAGCAAACAGTAACACACAGTAACACACAGTAGCACACAGTAACACACAGTAACGCACATTAACACACAGTAACACATAGTAACACACAGTAACACTGAGAGAGACTGACAACACACACAGTAACACACAGTAACACACAGTAACACACAGTAACACACAGTAACACACAGTAACACACAGTAACACACAGTAACACTGAGAGAGACTGACAACACACACAGTAACACACAGTAACACACAGTAACACACAGTAGCACACAGTAACACACAGTAACACACAGTAACCCTGAGAGAGACTGACGTAGCACACAGTAACACACAGTAGCACACAGTAACACACAGTAGCACACAGTAGCAAACAGTAACACACAGTAGCACACAGTAGCACACAGTAACACACAGTAACACACAGTAGCACACAGTAACACACAGTAGCACACAGTAACACACAGTAACACACAGTAGCACACAGTAGCACACAGTAACACTGAGAGAGACTGACAACACACACAGTAACACACAGTAACACACAGTAACACACAGTAGCACACAGTAACACACAGTAACACTGAGAGAGACTGACAACACACACAGTAACACACAGTAGCACACAGTAACACACAGTAACACACAGTAGCACACAGTAACAGTGGTGCGGGGGCTGTGCTTTGGCGGAGTGGGTGGGGTTATATCCTTCCTGTTTGGCCCTGTCCGGGGGTTTCTTCGGATGGGGCCACAGTGTCTCCGGACCGCTCCTGTCTCAGCCTCCAGTATTTATGCTGCAGTAGTTTATGTGTCGGGGGCTGGGGTTAGTTGGTTATACCTGGAGTACTTCTCCTGTCTTATCCAGTGTCCTGTGTGAATTTAAGTATGCTCTCTCTAATTCTCTCGTTCTCTCTTTCTCTCTGAGAACCTGAGCCCTAGGACCATACGTCAGGACTACCGGGCATGATGACACCTTGCTGTCCCCAGTCCGCCTGGCCTTGCTGCTATTCCAGTTTCAACTGTTCTGCCTGCGGCTACGAAACCCCTACCTGTCCCAGACCTGCTGTTTTCAACTCTAAATGATCGGCTATGAAAAGCCAACTGAGAGACCTGAGCCCTAGGACCATACGTCGGGACTACCGGCCGTGGTGACTCCTTGCTGTCCCCAGTCCGCCTGGCCTTGCTGCTATTCCAGTTTAAACTGTTCTGCCTGCGGTTATGGAACCCCTACCTGTCCCAGACCTGCTGTTTTAAACTCTAATGATCGGCTATGAAAAGCCAACTGAGATTTATTCCTGATTATTATTTGACCATGCTTGTCACTTATGAACATTTTTGAACATCTTGGCATGGTTCTGTTATAACCTCCACCCGGCACAGCCAGAAGAGGACTGGCCACCCCTCATAGCCTGGTTCCTCTCTAGGTTTCTTCCTAGGTTTTGCCTTTCTAGGGAGTTTTTCCTAGCCACCGTGCTTCTACACCTGCATTACTAGCTGTTTTGGGGTTTTAGGCTGGGTTTCTGTACAGCACTTCGAGATATTAGCTGATGTAAGAAGGGCTATATAAAATAAAATTGATTGATTGATTGATTGAGTAACACACAGTAACACACAGTAACACTGAGAGAGACTGACAACACACACAGTAACACACAGTAGCACACAGTAACACACAGTAGCACACAGTAGCACACAGTAACACACAGTAACACAAAGTAGCACACAGTAGCACACAGTAACACACAGTAACACAAAGTAACACACAGTAGCACACAGTAGCACACAGTAACACACAGTAACACACAGTAACACACAGTAGCACACAGTAACACACAGTAGCACACAGTAACACACAGTAACACACAGTAACACACAGTAACACTGAGAGAGACTGACAACACACACAGTAACACACAGTAGCGCACATTAACACACAGTAACGGACATTAACACACAGTAACACACAGTAACACACAGTAACACACAGTAACACTGAGAGAGACTGACAACACACACAGTAACACACAGTAGCACACAGTAACACACAGTAACACACAGTAACACTGAGAGAGACTGACAACACACACAGTAGCACACAGTAACACACAGTAACACACAGTAACACACAGTAACGCACATTAACACACAGTAACACACAGTAACGCACATTAACACACAGTAACGCACATTAACACACAGTAACACACAGTAACACACAGTAACACACAGTAACACACAGTAACACTGAGAGAGACTGACAACACACACAGTAGCACACAGTAACACACAGTAACACACAGTAACGCACATTAACACACAGTAACGCACATTAACACACAGTAACGCACATTAACACACAGTAACGCACATTAACACACAGTAACGCACATTAACACACAGTAACGCACATTAACACACAGTAACACACATTAACACACAGTAACACACAGTAACACACAGTAGCACACAGTAGCACACAGTAGCACACAGTAACACACAGTAACACACAGTAACACACAGTAACGCACAGTAACGCACATTAACACACAGTAACGCACATTAACACACAGTAACGCACAGTAACACACAGTAACACACATTAACACACAGTAGCACACAGTAACACACAGTAACACACAGTAGCACACAGTAACACACATTAACACACATTAACACACAGTAACACACAGTAACACACAGTAACACTGAGAGAGACTGACAACACACACAGTAACACACAGTAACACACAGTAGCACACAGTAGCACTGAGAGAGACTGACAACACACACAGTAACACACAGTAACACACAGTAACACACATTAACACACAGTAACACACAGTAACACACATTAACACACAGTAACACTGAGAGAGACTGACAACACACACAGTAACACACAGTAATACACAGTAACACACAGTAGCACACAGTAACACACAGTAACACACAGTAACACTGAGAGAGACTGACAACACACACAGTAACACACAGTAACACACAGTAACACACAGTAACACTGAGAGAGACTGACAACACACACAGTAACACACAGTAGCACACAGTAACACACAGTAGCACACAGTAGCACACAGTAGCACACAGTAACACACAGTAACACACAGTAGCACACAGTAGCACACAGTAACACACAGTAACACTGAGAGAGACTGACAACACACACAGTAACACACAGTAACACACAGTAGCACACAGTAACACACAGTAGCACACAGTAACACACAGTAACACTGAGAGAGACTGACAACACACACAGTAACACACAGTAGCACACAGTAGCACACAGTAGCACACAGTAGCACACAGTAGCACACAGTAACACACAGTAACACACATTAACACACATTAACACACAGTAACACACAGTAACACACAGTAACACACAGTAGCACACAGTAGCACACAGTAACACACATTAACACACAGTAAAACACAGTAACACTGAGAGAGACTGACAACACACACAGTAACACACAGTAACACACAGTAATACACATTAACACACATTAACACACAGTAACACACAGTAACACACAGTAACACACAGTAACGCACATTAACACACAGTAACACACAGTAACACACAGTAGCACACAGTAGCACTGAGAGAGACTGACAACACACACAGTAACACACAGTAACACACAGTAACACACATTAACACACAGTAACACACAGTAACACACATTAACACACAGTAACACTGAGAGAGACTGACAACACACACAGTAACACACAGTAACACACAGTAACACACAGTAGCACACAGTAACACACAGTAACACACAGTAACACTGAGAGAGACTGACAACACACACAGTAACACACAGTAACACACAGTAGCACACAGTAACACACAGTAACACAGTAACACACAGTAACACTGAGAGAGACTGACAACACACACAGTAACACACAGTAGCACACAGTAACACACAGTAGCACACAGTAGCACACAGTAGCACACAGTAACACACAGTAACACACAGTAGCACACAGTAACACACAGTAACACTGAGAGAGACTGACAACACACACAGTAGCACACAGTAACACACAGTAACACACAGTAGCACACAGTAGCACACAGTAGCACACAGTAGCACACAGTAACACACAGTAGCACACAGTAGCACACAGTAGCACACAGTAGCACACAGTAACACACAGTAACACACAGTAACACACAGTAACACACAGTAACACTGAGAGAGACTGACAACACACACAGTAACACACAGTAACACACAGTAACACACAGTAACACTGAGAGAGACTGACAACACACACAGTAACACACAGCAACACACAGCAACACACAGTAACACACAGTAACACACAGTAACACTGAGAGACTGACAACACACACAGTAACACACAGTAACACACAGTAACACTGAGAGAGACTGACAACACACACAGTAACACATATTAACACACAGTAACACACAGTAGCACACAGTAACACTGAGAGAGACTGACAACACACACAGTAACGCACATTAACACACAGTAACGCACATTAACACACAGTAACACACAGTAACACTGAGAGAGACTGACAACACACACAGTAGCACACAGTAACACACAGTAACACACAGTAACACACAGTAACGCACATTAACACACAGTAACGCACATTAACACACATTAACGCACATTAACACACAGTAACACACAGTAACACACATTAACACACAGTAGCACACATTAACACACAGTAACACACAGTAGCACACAGTAACACACAATAACACACATTAACACACAGTAACACACAGTAACACTGAGAGAGACTGACAACACACACAGTAACACACAGTAACACACAGTAACACACAGTAACACACAGTAACGCACATTAACACACAGTAACGCACATTAACACACATTAACGCACATTAACACACAGTAACACACAGTAACACACATTAACACACAGTAGCACACATTAACACACAGTAACACACAGTAGCACACAGTAACACACAATAACACACATTAACACACAGTAACACACAGTAACACTGAGAGAGACTGACAACACACACAGTAACACACAGTAACACACAGTAACACACATTAACACACATTAACACACAGTAACACACATTAACACACAGTAACACACAGTAACGCACATTAACACACAGTAACACACAGTAACACACAGTAGCACACAGTAGCACTGAGAGAGACTGACAACACACACAGTAACACACAGTAACACACAGTAACACCCAGTAACACACAGTAGCACACAGTAACACACAGTAGCACACAGTAACACACAGTAGCACACAGTAACACACAGTAACACACAGTAACACACAGTTGCACACAGTAGCACACAGTAACACACAGTAACACACAGTAACACACAGTAGCACACAGTAACACACAGTAACACTGATAGAGACTGACAACACACACAGTAACACACAGTAGCACACAGTAACACACAGTAACACACAGTAGCACACAGTAACACACAGTAGCACACAGTAACACACAGTAACACACAGTAGCACACAGTAACACACAGTAACACACAGTAGCACACAGTAACACACAGTAACACTGAGAGGTACTCACAACACACACAGTAGCACACAGTAACACACAGTAGCACACAGTAGCACACAGTAGCACACAGTAACACACAGTAACACACAGTAACACTGAGAGAGACTGACAACACACACAGTAACACACAGTAACACACAGTAACACACATTAACACACAGTAACACACAGTAACACACAGTAGCACACAGTAACACACAGTAACACACAGTAGCACACAGTAACACACATTAACACACAGTAACACACAGTAACACTGAGAGAGACTGACAACACACACAGTAACACACAGTAACACACAGTAACACACATTAACACACAGTAACACACAGTAACACACATTAACACACAGTAACACTGAGAGAGACTGACAACACACACAGTAACACACAGTAACACACAGTAACACACAGTAGCACACAGTAACACACAGTAACACACAGTAACACTGAGAGAGACTGACAACACACACAGTAACACACAGTAACACAAAGTAACACACAGTAACACACAGTAACACTGAGAGAGACTGACAACACACACAGTAACACACAGTAGCACACAGTAACACACAGTAGCACACAGTAGCACACAGTAGCACACAGTAACACACAGTAACACACAGTAGCACACAGTAACACACAGTAACACTGAGAGAGACTGACAACACACACAGTAGCACACAGTAACACACAGTAACACACAGTAGCACACAGTAACACACAGTAACACACAGTAGCACACAGTAACACACAGTAACACACAGTAACACTGAGAGAGACTGACAACACACACAGTAACACACAGTAGCACACAGTAACACACAGTAGCACACAGTAGCACACAGTAACACACAGTAGCACACAGTAGCACACAGTAGCACACAGTAGCACACAGTAGCACACAGTAACGCACAGTAACGCACAGTAACGCACAGTAACGCACAGTAACGCACAGTAACACACAGTAACACACAGTAACACACAGTAACACTGAGAGAGACTGACAACACACACAGTAACACACAGTAACACACAGTACCACCCAGTAACACACAGTAGCACACAGTAACACACAGTAAAACTGAGAGAGACTGACAACACACACAGTAACACACAGTAACACACAGTAACACACAGTAACACACAGTAGCACACAGTAACACACAGTAGCACACAGTAACACATAGTAACACACAGTAACACACAGTTGCACACAGTAGCACACAGTAACACACAGTAGCACACAGTAACACACAGTAACACTGAGAGAGACTGACAACACACACAGTAGCACACAGTAACACACAGTAGCACACAGTAGCACACAGTAACACACAGTAACACACAGTAGCACACAGTAGCACACAGTAGCACACAGTAACACACAGTAACACTGAGAGAGACTGACAACACACACAGTAGCACACAGTAACACACAGTAACACACAGTAGCACACAGTAACACACAGTAACACACAATAACACACAGTAACACACAGTAACACTGAGAGGTACTCACAACACACACAGTAACACACAGTAACACACAGTAGCACACAGTAACACACAGTAACACACAGTAGCACACAGTAGCACACAGTAGCACACAGTAACACACAGTAACACACAGTAACACTGAGAGAGACTGACAACACACACAGTAACACACAGTAACACACAGTAGCACACAGTAGCACACAGTAACACACAGTAGCAAACAGTAGCACACAGTAACACACAGTAACACACAGTAGCACACAGTAACACACAGTAACACACAGTAACACACTGTAACACTGAGAGAGACTGACAACACACACAGTAACACACAGTAACACACAGTAACACACAGTAACACACAGTAGCACACAGTAACACACAGTAGCACACAGTAACACACAGTACCACACAGTAACACACAGTAGCACACAGTAACACACAGTAGCACACAGTAACACACAGTAACACACAGTAACACACAGTAACACACAGTAACACACAGTAACACTGAGAGAGACTGACAACACACACAGTAGCACACAGTAACACACAGTAACACACAGTAACACACAGTAACACACAGTAGCACACAGTAACACACAGTAACACACAGTAACACTGAGAGAGACTGACAACACACACAGTAGCACACAGTAACACACAGTAACACACAGTAGCACACAGTAACACACAGTAACACACAGTAGCACACAGTAACACACAGTAACACACAGTAACACACAGTAACACTGAGAGAGACTGACAACACACACAGTAGCACACAGTAACACACAGTAACACACAGTAACACACAGTAACACACAGTAACACACAGTAACACTGAGAGAGACTGACAACACACACAGTAACACACATTAACACACAGTAACACACATTAACACACATTAACACACAGTAACACACAGTAACACACAGAAGCACACAGTAACACACAGTAACACACAGTAACACACAGTAACACACAGTAACACACAGTAACACACAGTAACACACAGTAGCACACAGTAACACTGAGAGAGACTGACAACACACACAGTAACGCACATTAACACACAGTAACGCACATTAACACACAGTAACACACAGTAACACTGAGAGAGACTGACAACACACACAGTAACGCACATTAACACACAGTAACACACAGTAACACTGAGAGAGACTGACAACACACACAGTAACACACAGTAACACACAGTAACGCACATTAACACACATTAACGCACATTAACGCACATTAACACACAGTAACACACAGTAACACACAGTAGCACACAGTAACACACAGTAGCACACAGTAACACACAATAGCACACATTAACACACAGTAACACACAGTAACACTGAGAGAGACTGACAACACACACAGTAACACACAGTAACACACAGTAACACACATTAACACACATTAACACACATTAACACACAGTAACACACAGTAACGCACAGTAACGCACATTAACACACAGTAACACACAGTAGCACACAGTAGCACTGAGAGAGACTGACAACACACACAGTAACACACAGTAGCACACAGTAACACACAGTAGCACACAGTAGCACACAGTAGCACACAGTAGCACACAGTAACACACAGTAGCACACAGTAACACACAGTAGCACACAGTAACACACAGTAACACTGAGAGAGACTGACAACACACACAGTAACACACAGTAGCACACAGTAACACACAGTAGCACACAGTAGCACACAGTAGCACACAGTAGCACACAGTAACACACAGTAGCACACAGTAGCACACAGTAACACACAGTAACACTGAGAGAGACTGACAACACACACAGTAACACACAGTTACACACAGTAGCACACAGTAACACACAGTAACACACAGTAGCACACAGTAACACACAGTAACACACAGTAACACTGAGAGAGACTGACAACACACACAGTAACACACAGTAGCACACAGTAACACACAGTAGCACACAGTAACACACAGTAGCACACAGTAACACACAGTAACACACAGTAGCACACAGTAGCACAAAGTAACACACAGTAACACACAGTAACACAGAGAGACTGACAACACACACAGTAACACACAGTAACACACATTAACACACAGTAGCACACAGTAACACACAGTAACACACAGTAGCACACAGTAACACACAGTAACACACAGTAACACACAGTAACACACAGTAACACTGACAGAGACTGACAACACACACAGTAACACACAGTAACACACAGTAACACACAGTAACACACAGTAGCACACAGTAACACACAGTAACACACAGTAGCACACAGTAACACACAGTAGCACACAGTAACACATAGTAACACACAGTAACACACAGTTGCACACAGTAGCACACAGTAACACACAGTAGCACACAGTAGCACACAGTAGCACACAGTAACACACAGTAACACACAGTAACACTGAGAGAGACTGACAACACACACAGTAACACACAGTAACACACATTAACACACAGTAACACACAGTAGCACACAGTAGCACACAGTAACACACAGTAACACACAGCACAGTAGCACACAGTAACACACAGTAACACTGAGAGAGACTGACAACAAACACAGTAACACACATTAACACACAGTAACACACAGTAGCACACAGTAGCACACAGTAACACACAGTAACACACAGTAACACACAGTAGCACACAGTAACACACAGTAACACTGAGAGAGACTGACAACAAACACAGTAACACACATTAACACACAGTAACACACATTAACACACAGTAGCACACAGTAACACACAGTAACACACAGTAGCACACAGTAGCACACAGTAGCACACAGTAACACACAGTAGCACACAGTAACACACAGTATCACACAGTAACACACAGTAACACTGAGAGACTGACAACACACACAGTAGCACACAGTAACACACAGTAACACACAGTAGCACACAGTAACACACAGTAACACACAGTAACACACAGTAACACTGAGAGAGACTGACAACACACACAGTAGCACACAGTAACACACAGTAACACACAGTAGCACACAGTAACACACAGTAACACACAGTAACACACAGTAGCACACAGTAACACACAGTAACACTGAGAGAGACTGACAACACACACAGTAGCACACAGAAACACACAGTAACACACAGTAACACACAGTAACACACAGTAACACTGAGAGAGACTGACAACACACACAGTAACACACATTAACACACAGTAACACACATTAACACACAGTAACACACAGTAACACACAGAAGCACACAGTAACACACAGTAACACACAGTAACACACAGTAACACACAGTAGCACACAGTAACACTGAGAGAGACTGACAATACACACAGTAACGCACATTAACACACAGTAACGCACATTAACACACAGTAACACACAGTAACACTGAGAGAGACTGACAACACACACAGTAACACACAGTAACGCACATTAACACACAGTAACGCACATTAACACACATTAACGCACATTAACACACAGTAACACACATTAACACACAGTAGCACACAGTAACACACAGTAACACACAGTAGCACACAGTAACACACAATAACACACATTAACACACAGTAACACTGAGAGAGACTGACAACACACACAGTAACACACAGTAACACACATTAACACACATTAACACACATTAACACACAGTAGCACACAGTAACGCACATTAACACACAGTAACACACAGTAACACACAGTAGCACACAGTAGCACTGAGAGAGACTGACAACACACACAGTAACACACAGTAACACACAGTAACACCCAGTAACACACAGTAGCACACAGTAACACACAGTAACACTGAGAGAGACTGACAACACACACAGTAACACACAGTAACACACAGTAACACACAGTAGCACACAGTAGCACACAGTAGCACACAGTAACACACAGTAACACACAGTAGCACACAGTAGCACACAGTAACACACAGTAGCACACAGTAACACACAGTAGCACACAGTTGCACACAGTAGCACACAGTAACACACAGTAACACACAGTAGCACACAGTAACACACAGTAACACACAGTAACACACAGTAGCACACAGTAACACACAGTAACACACAGTAACACTGAGAGAGACTGACAACACACACAGTAGCACACAGTAACACACAGTAACACACAGTAGCACACAGTAACACACAGTAACACACAGTAGCACACAGTAACACACAGTAACACACAGTAACACACAGTAACACTGAGAGAATGACTGACAACACACACAGTAACACACAGTAACACACAGTAACACACAGTAGCACACAGTAGCACACAGTAACACACAGTAACACACAGTAGCACACAGTAACACACAGTAACACACAGTAGCACACAGTAGCACACAGTAACACACAGTAACACACAGTAACACACAGTAGCACACAGTAACACACAGTAACACACAGTAACACACAGTAACACTGAGAGAGACTGACAACACACACAGTAGCACACAGTAACACACAGTAACACACAGTAACACACAGTAGCACACAGTAACACACATTAACACACAGTAACACTGAGAGAGACTGACAACACACACAGTAGCACACAGTAACACACAGTAACACACAGTAACACACAGTAACACACAGTAACACACAGTAACACTGAGAGAGACTGACAACACACACAGTAACACACATTAACACACAGTAACACACATTAACACACATTAACACACAGTAACACACAGAAGCACACAGTAACACACAGTAACACACAGTAACACACAGTAACACTGAGAGAGACTGACAACACACACAGTAACGCACATTAACACACAGTAACGCACATTAACACACAGTAACACACAGTAACACTGAGAGAGACTGACAACACACACAGTAACGCACATTAACACACAGTAACACACAGTAACACTGAGAGAGACTGACAACACACACAGTAACACACAGTAACGCACATTAACACACATTAACGCACATTAACGCACAGTAACGCACAGTAACACACAGTAGCACACAGTAGCACACAGTAGCACACAGTAACACACAGTAACACACAGTAGCACACAGTAACACACAGTAACACACAGTAGCACACAGTAGCACACAGTAACACACAGTAACACACAGTAACACACAGTAGCACACAGTAACACACAGTAACACACAGTAACACACAGTAACACTGAGAGAGACTGACAACACACACAGTAGCACACAGTAACACACAGTAACACACAGTAACACACAGTAACACACAGTAGCACACAGTAACACACAGTAACACACAGTAACACACAGTAACACTGAGAGAGACTGACAACACACACAGTAACACACAGTAACACACAGTAGCACATAGTAACACACAGTAACACACAGTAACACACAGTAACACACAGTAGCACACAGTAACACACAGTAACACACAGTAACACTGAGAGAGACTGACAACACACACAATAGCACACAGTAACACACAGTAACACACAGTAACACACAGTAACACACAGTAACACACAGTAACACTGAGAGAGACTGACAACACACACAGTAACACACATTAACACACAGTAACACACATTAACACACATTAACACACAGTAACACACAGTAACACACAGAAGCACACAGTAACACACAGTAACACACAGTAACACACAGTAACACACAGTAGCACACAGTAACACACAGTAGCACACAGTAGCACACAGTAACACACATTAACACACAGTAACACACATTAACACTGAGAGAGACTGACAACACACACAGTAACACACAGTAACACACAGTAACACACAGTAACACACAGTAACACACAGTAACACACATTAACGCACATTAACACACAGTAACACACAGTAGCACACAGTAGCACTGAGAGAGACTGACAACATACACAGTAACACACAGTAACACCCAGTAACACACAGTAGCACACAGTAACACACAGTAACACTGAGAGAGACTGACAACACACACAGTAACACACAGTAACACACAGTAACACACAGTAGCACACAGTAACACACAGTAGCACACAGTAACACACAGTAGCACACAGTAACACATAGTAACACACAGTAACACACAGTTGCACACAGTAGCACACAGTAACACACAGTAACACACAGTAGCACACAGTAACACACAGTAACACACAGTAACACTGAGAGAGACTGACAACACACACAGTAACACACAGTAGCACACAGTAACACACAGTAGCACACAGTAGCACACAGTAACACACAGTAGCACACAGTAACACTGAGAGAGACTGACAACACACACAGTAACACACAGTAACACACAGTAACACTGAGAGAGACTGACAACACACACAGTAACGCACATTAACACACAGTAACACACAGTAACACTGAGAGAGACTGACAACACACACAGTAACACACAGTAACACACAGTAACACACAGTAACACACAGTAACGCACATTAACACACAGTAACGCACATTAACACACATTAACGCACATTAACACACAGTAACACACAGTAACACACAGTAGCACACAGTAACACACAGTAACACACAGTAGCACACAGTAACACACAGTAGCACACAGTAGCACACAGTAACACACATTAACACACAGTAACACACATTAACACAGAGAGAGACTGACAACACACACAGTAACACACAGTAACACACAGTAACACACAGTAACACACAGTAACACACAGTAACACACATTAACGCACATTAACACACAGTAACACACAGTAGCACACAGTAGCACTGAGAGAGACTGACAACATACACAGTAACACACAGTAACACCCAGTAACACACAGTAGCACACAGTAACACACAGTAACACTGAGAGAGACTGACAACACACACAGTAACACACAGTAACACACAGTAACACACAGTAGCACACAGTAACACACAGTAGCACACAGTAACACATAGTAACACACAGTAACACACAGTTGCACACAGTAGCACACAGTAACACACAGTAACACACAGTAGCACACAGTAACACACAGTAACACACAGTAACACTGAGAGAGACTGACAACACACACAGTAACACACAGTAGCACACAGTAACACACAGTAGCACACAGTAGCACACAGTAACACACAGTAGCACACAGTAGCACACAGTAGCACACAGTAACACACAGTAACACACAGTAACACTGAGAGACTGACAACACACACAGTAGCACACAGTAACACACAGTAGCACACAGTAACACACAGTAACACACAGTAGCACACAGTAACACACAGTAACACACAGTAACACTGAGAGAGACTGACAACACACACAGTAGCACACAGTAACACACAGTAGCACACAGTAACACACAGTAGCACACAGTAGCACACAGTAGCACACAGTAGCACACAGTAACACACAGTAACACTGAGAGAGACTGACAACACACACAGTAACACACAGTAACACACAGTAACACACATTAACACACAGTAACACACAGTAACACACAGTAGCACACAGTAGCACACAGTAACACACAGTAACACACAGTAACACACAGTAGCACACAGTAACACACAGTAACACACAGTAACACTGAGAGAGACTGACAACACACACAGTAGCACACAGTAACACACAGTAACACACAGTAACACACAGTAGCACACAGTAACACACAGTAACACACAGTAACACACAGTAACACTGAGAGAGACTGACAACACACACAGTAACACACAGTAACACACAGTAGCACATAGTAACACACAGTAACACACAGTAACACACAGTAACACACAGTAGCACACAGTAACACACAGTAACACACAGTAACACTGAGAGAGACTGACAACACACACAATAGCACACAGTAACACACAGTAACACACAGTAACACACAGTAACACACAGTAACACACAGTAACACTGAGAGAGACTGACAACACACACAGTAACACACATTAACACACAGTAACACACATTAACACACATTAACACACAGTAACACACAGTAACACACAGAAGCACACAGTAACACACAGTAACACACAGTAACACTGAGAGAGACTGACAACACACACAATAGCACACAGTAACACACAGTAACACACAGTAACACACAGTAGCACACAGTAACACTGAGAGAGACTGACAACACACACAGTTACGCACATTAACACACAGTAACGCACATTAACACACAGTAACACACAGTAACACTGAGAGAGACTGACAACACACACAGTAACGCACATTAACACACAGTAACACACATTAACACTGAGAGAGACTGACAACACACACAGTAACACACAGTAACACACAGTAACACACAGTAACACACAGTAACGCACATTAACACACAGTAACGCACATTAACGCACATTAGCACACAGTAACACACAGTAACACACATTAACACACAGTAGCACACAGTAACACACAGTAGCACACAGTAGCACACAGTAACACACATTAACACACAGTAACACACATTAACACTGAGAGAGACTGACAACACACACAGTAACACACAGTAACACACAGTAACACACATTAACACACAGTAACACACAGTAACGCACATTAACACACAGTAACACACAGTAGCACACAGTAGCACTGAGAGAGACTGACAACATACACAGTAACACACAGTAACACACAGTAACACCCAGTAACACACAGTAGCACACAGTAACACACAGTAACACTGAGAGAGACTGACAACACACACAGTAACACACAGTAACACACAGTAACACACAGTAGCACACAGTAACACACAGTAACACACAGTAGCACACAGTAACACACAGTAGCACACAGTAACACATAGTAACACACAGTAACACACAGTTGCACACAGTAACACACAGTAACACACAGTAGCACACAGTAACACACAGTAACACACAGTAACACTGAGAGAGACTGACAACACACACAGTAACACACAGTAGCACACAGTAACACACAGTAGCACACAGTAGCACACAGTAACACACAGTAGCACACAGTAGCACACAGTAGCACACAGTAACACACAGTAACACTGAGAGACTGACAACACACACAGTAGCACACAGTAACACACAGTAGCACACAGTAACACACAGTAACACACAGTAGCACACAGTAACACACAGTAACACACAGTAACACTGAGAGAGACTGACAACACACACAGTAGCACACAGTAACACACAGTAGCACACAGTAACACACAGTAGCACACAGTAACACACAGTAGCACACAGTAGCACACAGTAGCACACAGTAGCACACAGTAGCACACAGTAACACTGAGAGAGACTGACAACACACACAGTAACACACAGTAACACACAGTAACACACATTAACACACATTAACACACAGTAACACACAGTAGCACACAGTAGCACACAGTAACACACAGTAACACACAGTAACACTGAGAGAGACTGACAACACACACAGTAACACACAGTAACACACAGTAACACACAGTAACACACATTAACACACAGTAGCACACAGTAACACACAGTAGCACACAGTAGCACACAGTAACACACAGTAACACACAGTAGCACACAGTAACACACAGTAGCACACAGTAGCACACAGTAACACACAGTAACACACAGTAACACACAGTAACACTGAGAGAGACTGACAACACACACAGTAGCACACAGTAACACACAGTAACACACAGTAACACACAGTAACACACAGTAGCACACAGTAACACACAGTAACACACAGTAACACACAGTAACACTGAGAGACTGACAACACACACAGTAGCACACAGTAACACACAGTAACACACAGTAGCACACAGTAACACACAGTAACACACAGTAGCACACAGTAACACACAGTAACACTGAGAGAGACTGACAACACACACAGTAGCACACAGTAACACACAGTAACACACAGTAACACACAGTAACACTGAGAAAGACTGACAACACACACAGTAACACACATTAACACACAGTAACACACAGTAGCACACAGTAACACACAGTAACACACAGTAGCACACAGTAACACACAGTAGCACACAGTAACACACAGTAACACACAGTAGCACACAGTAGCACACAGTAACACACAGTAGCACACAGTAGCACACAGTAACACACAGTAGCACACAGTAACACACAGTAGCACACAGTAACACACAGTAGCACACAGTAGCACACAGTAACACACAGTAACACACAGTAACACACAGTAACGCACAGTAGCGCACAGTAGCACACAGTAGCACACAGTAACACACAGTAGCACACAGTAACACACAGTAACACACAGTAACACACAGTAACACTGAGAGAGACTGACAACACACACAGTAACACACAGTAACACACAGTAACACACAGTAACACACAGTAGCACACAGTAACACACAGTAACACACAGTAACACACATTAACACACAGTAACACTGAGAGAGACTGACAACACACACAGTAGCACACAGTAGCACACAGTAACACACAGTAGCACACAGTAGCACACAGTAACACACAGTAACACACAGTAACACACAGTAACACTGAGAGAGACTGACTGACAACACACACAGTAGCACACAGTAACACACAGTAACACACAGTAACACACATTAACACACATTAACACACAGAAGCACACAGAAGCACACAGTAACACACAGTAACACACAGTAACACACAGTAGCACACAGTAACACTGAGAGAGACTGACAACACACACAGTAACGCACATTAACACACAGTAACGCACATTAACACACAGTAACACACAGTAACACTGAGAGAGACTGACAACACACACAGTAACGCACATTAACACACAGTAACACACAGTAACACAGAGAGACTGACAACACATACATTACAGTTTTTTTACAATCACTTTGGCACTAATTTCAGAACCTTGACGTCATTTTTCAAAACTCAAAACGGTAATCACTTGTAACACAGGCTGTCCAATGTTCAAAACATTGCATTGTGCATTCATATATTTAAAGAAATCTTACACTTGCACAATCATTGGTTCAAAAAACAAATGTCTTGTGAAATACCAATGAAACGTTAATTTAGATCACCCACACACAAGCAACCGATAGTTTCACTGTGTCATTGTTCGTATAATCATTAAATATTGTAGTACAAAATAGGTGATACATGTTTCATTATGGTACTACATGTAAATACATCCCTGTAAAAGTACTGCAGTAGTAGAGAGAATACTACAGACACAGTGGAATCATTGAACAGAATCTGAAATATATTGATGAAAAACAATACAGTACTGTAAAACATCAAATGCAGTTGTAGTGTATTAAGGATTATGATTTCATAAGGTTTCAAGTGGAACCTGAGAGAATGTTTAAAGTAGAGGGAGCCATTTTGTAGTGACACCCCTGTTCGTTGGAGACAGGTGATTGGACAGTAGAGGGAGCAACCCATATTTTTGCATACCTTATAAGTATAGGCTAGAGACAAAGGGGGTTAGAACAGACATATTATCTTTGGAAACTGTTCTCCAGACACTGCAGGCGTCTGTAAACTTATGCTGAAATCTTGTGATATAAATAAAACTTATAATCAAAGTACAGCCTAAGCGGACTCTTTGTTTCACAGCAATAATTACCAGCATTGACTCGATACTAAACAGTGTTCCTCAACTTGCTTGTACAGTAAAAAGCAAAACATAGGAGTGATTACTGTACTTCTACATTTTCATCAACTCTGTCTTGTGGTTTTGGCCACAGGTTCTCATCTACATCACAATGGATGTTTTTATTAGCCAAACATCTTGTAAAAAACCTTTGGGCATGGCGAATCCAGGCCTGACACTGGTCTGCCGTGATGTCATTGCATGCGTCATCCATGGCCTGGAGAAGAATGACTTGTTCATGAGGGCGCCGATCATAAACCTTCTATCTCCATGTGGAGAAAAATTCCTCAAATCGGGTTAAGGAAAGGAGAGTATGGGGGTAAATACAGGGTGGTAAATTGTGCATGGGCCTGAAACCATGCTTGCACCATATGAGCATGGTGGAACCTGACATTATCCCACACAATGACATAGGTCACGCCATCGGCTCTACAGACCTGATCGAGCTCATCAAGGAAGGTTACAAGGAGAGCTGCGTTATATGATCCAATACGAGGTCTGCGTCCCACCACACCATCTTCTGATATAGCCGCACACATGGTAATGTTGGCCCCACGTTGTCCAGGTACTTGGATGGTTTCCCGCTGGCCAATTAAATTCTGACCTCTCCTCCTTGTCTTGGCCAGGTTAAAGCCTGCCTCATCCAAATATATGAATTTGTGATGGTTGTCATCAGCATCCAGCTCCATCACCCTCTAAAAATACATTTTGGAAAGAGATTTACTGATTACTGTACAATGTAGAATTATTAGGGAATTTTATTACAACAGCCATCTTGAAACTGAACATACCTGAACATACTCAGTCCTTTGCTTCACTCTGTCTGCATTTCTTTCAAAAGGCACACGGTATAATTGTTTTAAAGACACCTGGTGCCTTTTCAGCATGTGTGCAATAGTCGGCAAACTTATGGATTCCACATTGTTAAACATGTCTTCATTGTCCAAGATATGCTGGCGAATTTCTGTAAGGCGAATATCATTTCTGGCCCGAACCAAATCGACCACAGCCTGCTCTTGTTGGTCAGCCAGAATTTTGCCTCTGCCTCCCCTATTTGGCCTAGTCTCAATTCTACAGGGAACATTACAGTAAGAAGACACTTGGTCACATCACCTACTCTGTGATACACATTGGTATGCAGTCATTTGACAATTGAGAGTAGCATAATGTTTAGTGCATGCTGACGACTTACCGGTTCTCATTGCGGAAAGTTCTGATTATTGAGGCCACGGTTGACCTTCTGAGGTTTGGTTGTATCATTGTAGCCGCCTCAGTCATTGTCATGCCATGATTTATGACATGGTCTACAACTATTGCTCAGATTTCATTGGACACTCTTTGCTGTTGCTGTCTTGGTCCGTGGCCTTGTTCTCTACCACGTTCCCCCACATCTCTCAAACGAGGCCCACGACCACCTCTCAGAAGGGGTGCTGTCCCCTGCCATTCCTTTGACCAACACGTCTTCCTCCCACCACTGCTTGACCTCTATTGTGACCTGGATCACCTGCCGGCTCCATGTTACAGTACGTATCGCTATGTTGTTGCAAGTGGATCCCAATCAATTCTTTATATACTCGTTCCACAATGTGAACTCAATAATCAGTAACGAGTTGGCAGAATTGGACAAGCAATTACAAGGGCCTGCATCCATACAGTGCAGTACTGTCAATACTGTAAATAGTCTGAAAAGGTGGTACATGGGACCATAGAAACGGTGTCTGATAAAGAATGATGATGAAATATTACATCCATAGATAATGTAGTCTAATTGGTTCATGCTCCACACTAATTGTTGACAATGAATCTCGTTATCTTGAAACTTTCATGATCTAAACATGGCATATTGTTTGTCTGTTTCCATACAACTATGCATTAAGAGTAATGCAACAGTTACTTATCATTTTGAGCAGTTGTATCAATTGATAGTTGGATAATTGTAATGAAATGAATAGACACTCATCTGAAATGTAATGTGTGAATTGCCTTTTGAAATAGTAGTACTTTGATGTTAAGTTGTGTCATATTGAACAGGTGACTTGTTAAATGAACAAATGATCTTAGTTTTATGTGTATTGTATCCAAGCAATTGAAAAATGTGCATTTTGATCATTGGTTGTATTAGGAGGTTATTAAAAAGGCCCAAAATAGTCAACTAAACTCAGCAAAAAAAGAAACGTCCCTTTTTCAGGACCCTGTCTTTCAAAGATAATTCGTAAAAATCTAAATAACTTCACAGATCTTCATTGTAAAGGGTTTAAACACTGTTTCCCATGCTTGTTCAATGAACCATAAAAAATTTATGAACATGCACCTGTGGACCGGTCGTTAAGACATTAACAGCTTACAGACGGTAGGCAATTAAGGTCACAGTTATGAAAACTTAGGACACTAAAGAGGCCTTTCTACTGACTCTGAAAAACACCAAAAGAAAGATGCCCAGGGTCCCTGCTCATCTGCGTGAACGTGCCTTAGGCATGCTGCAAGGAGGCATGAGGACTGCAGATGTGGCCAGGGCAATAAATTGCAATGTCTGTACTGTGAGACGCCTAAGACATCGCTACAGGGAGACAGGACAGACAGCTGATCGTCCTCGCAGTGGCAGACCACGTGTAACAACACCTGCACAGGATCGGTACATCCAAACATCACACCTGCGGGACAGGTACAGGATGGCAACAACAATAGGCTGAGAGAGGCTGGACTGAGGGCTTCTAGGCCTGTTGTAAGGCAGGTCCTCACCAGACATCACCGGCAACAACGTTGCCTATGTGTGTCTGTGTGTGTGTGTGTGTGTGTGTGTGTGTGTCTGTCTGTGTAGGTGTGTCTGTGTGTGTCTGTGTGTCTGTGTGTGTGTGTCTGTGTGTGTCTGTGTCTGTGTGTCTGTGTACAGTGGGGAAAAAAAGTATTTAGTCAGCCACCAATTGTGCAAGTTCTCCCACTTAAAAAGATGAGAGAGGCCTGTAATTTTTATCATAGGTACACGTCAACTATGACAGACAAAATGAGAAAAATAATTCCAGAAAATCACATTGTAGGATTTTTTATGAATTTATTTGCAAATTATGGTGGAAAATAAGTATTTGGTCAATAACAAAAGTTTCTCAATACTTTGTTATATACCCTTTGTTGGCAATGACACAGGTCAAACGTTTTCTGTAAGTCTTCACAAGGTTTTCACACACTGTTGCTGGTATTTTGGCCCATTCCTCCATGCAGATCTCCTCTAGAGCAGTGATGTTTTGGGGCTGTCGCTGGGCAACACAGACTTTCAACTCCCTCCAAAGATTTTCTATGGGGTTGAGATCTGGAGACTCCAGGACCTTGAAATGCTTCTTACGAAGCCACTCCTTCATTGCCCGGGCGGTGTGTTTGGGATCATTGTCATGCTGAAAGACCCAGCCACGTTTCATCTTCAATGCCCTTGCTGATGGAAGGAGGTTTTCACTCAAAATCTCACGATACATGGCCCCATTCATTCTTTCCTTTACACGGATCAGTCGTCCTGGTCCCTTTGCAGAAAAACAGCCCCAAAGTATGATGTTTTCACTCCCATGCTTCACAGTAGGTATGGTGTTCTTTGGATGCAACTCAGCATTCTTTGTCCTCCAAACATGACGAGTTGAGTTTTTACCAAAAAGTTCTATTTTGGTTTCATCTGACCATATGACATTCTCCCAATCCTCTTCTGGATGCACTCTAGCAAACTTCAGACGGGCCTGGACATGTACTGGCTTAAGCAGGGGGACACGTCTAGAACTGCAGGATTTGAGTCCCTGGCGGCGTAGTGTGTTACTGATGGTAGGCTTTGTTACTTTGGTCCCAGCTCTCTGCAGGTCATTCACTAGGTCCCCCCGTGTGGTTCTGGGATTTTTGCTCACCGTTCTTGTGATCATTTTGACCCCACGGGGTGAGATCTTGCGTGGAGCCCCAGATCGAGGGAGATTATCAGTGGTCTTGTATGTCTTCCATTTCCTAATAATTGCTCCCACAGTTGATTTCTTCAAACCAAGCTGCTTACCTATTGCAGATTCAGTCTTCCCAGCCTGGTGCAGGTCTACAATTTTGTTTCTGGTGTCCTTTGACAGCTCTTTGGTCTTGGCCATAGTGGAGTTTGGAGTGTGACTGTTTGAGGTTGTGGACAGGTGTCTTTTATACTGATAACAAGTTCAAACAGGTGCCATTAATACAGGTAACGAGTGGAGGACAGAGGAGCCTCTTAAAGAAGAAATTACAGGTCTGTGAGAGCCAGAAATCTTGCTTGTTTGTAGGTGACCAAATACTTATTTTCCACCATAATTTGCAAATAAATTCATAAAAAATCCTACAATGTGATTTTCTGGATTTTCTTTTCTCAATTTGTCTGTCATAGTTGACGTGTACCTATGATGAAAATTACAGGCCTCTCTCATCTTTTTAAGTGGGAGAACTTGCACAATTGGTGGCTGACTAAATACTTTTTCCCCCCACTGTAGGTGTGTGTGTGTGTCTCTCTGTGTGTGTATATGTGTCTGTGTGTCTGTGTGTGTCTGTGTGTGTGTCTGTCTGTCTGTGTGTGTCTGTGTGTCTGTGTAGGTGTGTCTGTGTGTGTCTGTCTGTGTGTGTGTGTCTGTCTGTGTGTGTGTGTCTGTGTGTGTGTCTGTGTAGGTGTGTGTGTGTGTCTCTGTGTGTGTGTATATGTGTCTGTGTGTGTCTGTGTGTGTCTGTGTGTGTGTGTCTGTCTGTCTGTGGGTATCTGTGTGTGTGTGTCTGTGTGTGTGTGTGTGTATGTGTCTGTGTGTGTCTGTGTGTGTGTGTCTGTGTAGGTGTGTGTGTGTGTGTGTGTGTGTATGTGTGTCTGGGTGTGTGTGTCTGTGTGTGTGTCTGTCTATCTGTGTATGTGTGTGTGTGTGTGTCTGTTCGTGTGTGTGTGTCTTTGTGTGTGTGTCTGTGTGTGTGAATGTGTGTCTGTGTGATTGTGTGTGGAGAGGACCTGGGCGGAGGACCATGCCGAATTTCTTCAGCCGCCTTAGGAGGTAGAGACGCTGTTGCATCCTCTTGGCAAGAGTTGTTAGTCCATGACAAGTTCTCGTGATGTGGACGCCGAGGAACTTAAACCTCATGACTCTCTCTATCGCAGTCCCATTGATGTGGATCGGGGGCATTTTCCCTCCTCTGCTTCCTGAAGTCAACAATCAACTCCTTTGTTTTGCTAACGTTGAGGGAGTGATTGTCAAGTTGCGCATTATAGCACGATTGAAATTTAAAATTATATTTCAGATTGAGCTGACATACATTGTTTCCTCAATTAAACGTTTCGAGATTATGACACAGGACATTGAGGTAAATTGTGGTATAATTGGGCTACACTTCAGCACTGCTTTATTGCTCCAGAAGGGGGAGATAGAGCGCTGATTCTGGTCCACAGGCGCTAAAGTGTCTCTCTACTCACTGAATGAAACCAAATAGAAACTGATCACATGACTTCACAATTTAATTTGTATGAATGATGATGATGATGATGATAAAGAGGGTGACTGAATTTAGAACAACAGTGAAATAATTGCTCTTCCTCTGTCCCGCGCGCACACTTTTGATTTATTTCTACTTGGTCAGAAGAAGCTGGAATGTTACTTACTAAAACTACACTAGGGTTTTTGTTCTAAGAGAAACGGAAATGTTCTGTTATATTCCATGATATTCTTAAAATATACACTACATGACCAAAAGTATGTGGACACCTGCTCGTCGAACATCTAATTCCAAAATCATGGGCATTAATATGGAGTTGGTCCCCCCTTTGCTGAATGGTCACTTCCATTCCAATTGTCTGCATCATTTCCAATCCCCCATATATTGTTTGGTAAATATACAGTACCAGTCAAAAGTTTGGACACACCTACTCATTCAAGGATTTTTCTTTATTTTTACTATTTTCTACATTGTAGAATAATAGTGAAAACATCACAACTATGAAATAACACATATGGAATCATGTAGTAACCAAAAAAGTGTTAAATAAATCAAAATATATTTTATATTTGAGATTCGTCAAAGTAGCCACCCTTTGCATTGATGACAGCTTTGCCCACTTTTGGCATTCTCTCAACCAGCTTCACTGCCGATTTTGCATGTTTTCCTACTTACAAAGCATGTAGAGGTCTTACATTTTTATCATAGGTACACTTCAACTGTGAGAGACGGAATCTAAAACAAAAATCCAGAAAATCACATTGTATGTTTTTTAAGTAATTAATTTGCATTTTATTGCATGACATAAGTATTTGATACATCAGAAAAGCAGAACTTAATATTTGTTACAGAAACCTTTGTTTGCAATTACAGAGATCATATGTTTCCTGTAGGTCTTGACCAGGTTTGCACACACTGCAGCAGGGATTTTGGCCCACTCCTCCAGATCCTTCAGGTTTCGGGGCTGTCGCTGGGCAATACGGACTCCTTAGTTGCCCTGGCTGTGTGTTTCAGGTCGTTGTCATGCTGGAAGACCCAGCCATGACCCATCTTCAATGCTCTTACTGAGGGAAGGAGGTTGTTGGCCAAGATCTCACATGGCCCCATCCATCCTCCCCTCAAAACGGTGCAGTCGTCCTGTCCCCTTTGCAGAAAAGCATCCCCAAAGAATGATGTTTCCACCTCCATGCTTCACGGTTGGGATGGTGTTTTTGGGGTTGTACTCATCCTTCTTCTTCCTCCAAACACGGCGAGTGGAGTTTAGACCAAAAAGCTCTATTTTTGTCTCATCAGACCACATGACCTTCTCCCATTCCTCCTCTGGATCATCCAGATTGTCATTGGCAAACTTCAGACGGGCCTGGACATGAGCTGGCTTGAGCAGGGGGACCTTGCGTGCGCTGCAGGATTTTAATCCATGACGGCGTAGTGTGTTACCAATGGTTTTCTTTGAGACTGTGGTCCCAGCTCTCTTCAGGTCATTGACCAGGTCCTGCCGTGTAGTTCTGGGCTGATCCCTCACCTTCCTCATGATCATTGATGCCCCACGAAGTTAGATCTTGCATGGAGCCCCAGACCGAGGGTGATTGACCGTCATCTTGAACTTCTTCCATTTTCTAATAATTGCGCCAACAGTTGTTGCCTTCTCACCAAGCTGCTTGCCTATTGTCCTGAAGCCCATCCCAGCCTTGTGCAGGTCTACAATTTTATCCCTGATGTCCTTACACAGCTCTCTGGTCTTGGCCATTGTGGAGAGGTTGGAGTCTGTTTGATTGAGTGTGTGGACAGGTGTCTTTTATATAGGTAATGAGTTCAAACAGGTGCAGTTAATACAGGTAATGAGTGGAGAACAGGAGGGATTCTTAAAGAAAAACTAACAGGTCTGTGAGAGCCGGAATTCTTACTGATTGGTAGGTGATCAAATTCTTATGTCATGCAATAAAATGCAAATTAATTACTTAAAAATCATACAATGTGATTTTCTGGATTTTTGTTTTAGATTCCATCTCTCACATTTGAAGTGTACCTATGATAATTACAGACCTCTACATGCTTTGTAAGTAGGAAAACCTGCAAAATCGGCAGTGTATCAAATACTTGTTCTCCCCACTGTATATATACAGTGGGGCAAAAAAGTATTTAGTCAGCCACCAATTGTGCAAGTTCTCCCACTTAAAAAGATGAGAGAGGCCTGTAATTTTCATCATAGGTACACGTCAACTATGACAGACAAATTGAGAAAAAAAAATCCAGAAAATCCCATTGTAGGATTTTTAATGAATTTATTTGCAAATTATGGTGGAAAATAAGTATTTGGTCACCTACAAACAAGCAAGATTTCTGGCTCTCACAGACCTGTAACTTCTTCTTTAAGAGGCTCCTCTGTCCTCCACTCGTTACCTGTATTAATGGCACCTGTTTGAACTTGTTATCAGTATAAAAGACACCTGTCCACAACCTCAAACAGTCACACTCAAACTTCACAATGGCCAAGACCAAAGAGCTGTCAAAGGACACCAAAAACAAAATTGTAGACCTGCACCAGGCTGGGAAGACTGAATCTGCAACAGGTAAGCAGCTTGGTTTGAAGAAATCAACTGTGGGAGCAATTATTAGGAAATGGAAGACATACAAGACCACTGATAATCTCCCTCGATCTGGGGCTCCATGCGAAGATCTCACCCCGTGGGGTCAAAATGATCACAAGAACGGTGAGCAAAAATCCCAGAACCACACGGGGGGACCTAGTGAATGACCTGCTGAGAGCTGGGACCAAAGTAACAAAGCCAACCATCAGTAACACACTACGCCGCCAGGGACTCAAATCCTGCAGTGCGAGACGTGTCCCCCTGCTTAAGCCAGTACATGTCCAGGCCCGTCTGAAGTGCATTTGGATGATCCAGAAGAGGATTGGGAGAATGTCATATGGTCAGATGAAACCAAAATATAACTTTTTTGGTAAAAACTCAACTCGTCATGTTTGGAGGACAAAGAATGCTGAGTTGCAGCCAAAGAACACCATACCTACTGTGAAGCATGGGGTTGGAAACATCATGCTTTGGGGCTGTTTTTCTGCAAAGGGACCAGGGCGACTGATCCGTGTAAAGGAAAGAATGAATGGGGCCATGTATCGTGAGATTTTGAGTGAAACCCTCCTTCCATCAGCAAGGGCATTGAAGATGAAACGTGGCTGGGTCTTTCAGCATGACAATGATCCCAAACACACCGCCCGGGCAACGAAGGAGTGGCTTCGTAAGAAGCATTTCAAGGTCCTGGAGTGGCCTAGCCAGTCTCCAGATCTCAACCCCATAGAAAATCTTTGGAGGGGAGTTGAAAGTCTGTGTTGCCCAGCGACAGCCCCAAAACATCACTGCTCTAGAGGAGATCTGCATGGAGGAATGGGCCAAAATACCAGCAACAGTGTGTGAAAACCTTGTGAAGACTTACAGAAAACGTTTGACCTGTGTCATTGCCAACAAAGGGTATATAACAAAGTATTGAGAAACTTTTGTTATTGACCAAATACTTATTTTCCACCATCATATGCCAATAAATTCATTAAAATCCTACAATGTGATTTTCTGGAATTTTTTTTCTAATTTTGTCTGTCATAGTTGACGTGTACCTATGATGAAAATTACAGGCCTCTCTCATCTTTTTAAGTGGGAGAACTTGCACAATTGGTGGCTGACTAAATACTTTTTTTCCCCACTGTATATCCCATTTAGTCTAACCATAGTCTCCCATATAGTCACTATATATATATATATCCCATTTAGTCTAACCATAGTCTCCCATATAGTCTATATATATATATATATATATATATCCCATTTAGTCTAACCATAGTCTCCCATATAGTCTATATATATATATATATATATATATATATATATATATTCCCATATAGTCTAACCATAGTCTCCCATATAGTCTATATATATATATATCCCATATTGTCTAACCATAGTCTCCCATATAGTCTATATATATATATATATCCCATATAGTCTAACCATAATCTCCCATATAGTCTATATATATATATATATATATATCCCATATAGTCTAACCATAGTCTCCCATATAGTCTATATATATATATATCCCATTTAGTCTAACCATAGTCTCCCATATAGTCTATATATATATATATATATATATATCCCATTTAGTCTAATCATAGTCTCCCATATAGTCTATATATATATATATATATATATATATATATATATATATATATATATATCCCATTTAGTCTAACCATAGTCTCCCATATAGTCTATATATATATATATCCCATTTAGTCTAACCATAGTCTCCCATATAGTCTATATATATATATATATCCCATATAGTCTAACCATAGTCTCCCATATAGTCTATATATATATATATATATATATATATATATATATATATATATCCCATATAGTCTAACCATAGTCTCCCATATAGTCTATATATATATATATATCCCATATAGTCTAACCATAGTCTCCCATATAGTCTATATATATATATATCCCATATAGTCTAACCATAGTCTCCCATATAGTCTATATATATATATATATCCCATTTAGTCTAACCATAGTCTCCCATATAGTCTATATATATATATATCCCATTTAGTCTAACCATAGTCTCCCATATAGTCTATATATATATATATCCCATTTAGTCTAACCATAGTCTCCCATATAGTCTATATATATATATATATCCCATATAGTCTAACCATAGTCTCCCATATAGTCTATATATATATATATATATCCCATATAGTCTAACCATAGTCTCCCATATAGTCTATATATATATATATATATATATATATATATATATATATATATATATCCCATATAGTCTAACCATAATCTCCCATATAGTCTATATATATCTATCTATCTATCTATCTATCTATCTATATATATATATCCCATATAGTCTAACCATAGTCTCCCATATAGTCTATATATATATATATATCCCATATAGTCTAACCATAGTCTCCCATATAGTCTATATATATATCCCATTTAGTCTAACCATAGTCTCCCATATAGTCTATATATATATATATATATATATATATATCCCATATAGTCTAACCATAGTCTCCCATATAGTCTATATATATATATATATCCCATATTGTCTAACCATAGTCTCCCATATAGTCTATATATATATATATATATATATATATCCCATATAGTCTAACCATAGTCTCCCATATAGTCTATATACATATATATCCCATATAGTCTAATCATAGTCTCCCATATAGTCTATATATATATATATATATCCCATATAGTCTAATCATAGTCTCCCATATAGTCTATATATATATATATATATATCCCATATAGTCTAACCATAGTCTCCCATATAGTCTGTATATATATATATATCCCATATAGTCTAACCATAGTCTCCCATATAGTCTATATATATATATATATATATATATATATATATATATATATATATATATATATATATATATATATATATATATCCCATATAGTCTAACCATAGTCTCCCATATAGTCTATATATATATATATATATATATATATATATATATATATATATATATCCCATATAGTCTAACCATAGTCTCCCATATAGTCTATATATATATCCCATTTAGTCTAACCATAGTCTCCCATATAGTCTATATATATATATATATATCCCATATAGTCTAACCATAGTCTCCCATATAGTCTATATATATATCCCATTTAGTCTAACCATAGTCTCCCATATAGTCTATATATATATATATCCCATATAGTCTATCCATAGTCTCCCATATAGTCTATATATATATATATATCCCATTTAGTCTAACCATAGTCTCCCATATAGTCTATATATATATATATTTAGTCTAACCATAGTCTCCCATATAGTCTATATATATATATATATCCCATATAGTCTAACCATAGTCTCCCATATAGTCTATATATATATATATATCCCATATAGTCTAACCATAGTCTCCCATATAGTCTATATATATATATATCCCATATTGTCTAACCATAGTCTCCCATATAGTCTATATATATATATATCCCATATAGTCTAACCATAGTCTCCCATATAGTCTATATATATATATATCCCATATAGTCTAACCATAGTCTCCCATATAGTCTATATATATATATATATATATATCCCATATAGTCTAACCATAGTCTCCCATATAGTCTATATATATATATATATCCCATATAGTCTAACCATAGTCTCCCATATAGTCTATATATATATATATATCCCATATAGTCTCCCATATAGTCTATATATATATCCCATTTAGTCTAACCATAGTCTCCCATATAGTCTATATATATATATATATCCCATATAGTCTAACCATAGTCTCCCATATAGTCTATATACAGTGGGGAAAAAAAGTATTTAGTCAGCCACCAATTGTGTAAGTTCTCCCACTTAAAAAGATGAGAGAGGCCTGTAATTTTCATCATAGGTACACGTCAACTATGACAGACAAAATGAGAAAAAAATATCCAGAAAAACACATTGTAGGATTTTTTATGAATTTATTTGCAAATTATGGTGGAAAATAAGTATTTGGTCAATAACAAAAGTTTCTCAATACTTTGTTATATACCCTTTGTTGGCAATGACACAGGTCAAACGTTTTCTGTAAGTCTTCACAAGGTTTTCACACACTGTTACTGGTATTTTGGCCCATTCCTCCACGCAGATCTCCTCTAGAGCAGTGATGTTTTGGGGCTGTCGCTGGGCAACACGGACTTTCAACTCCCTCCAAAGATTTTCTATGGGGTTGAGATCTGGAGACTGGCTAGGCCACTCCAGGACCTTGAAATGCTTCTTACGAAGCCACTCCTTCGTTGCCCGGGCGGTGTGTTTGGGATCATTGTCATGCTGAGAGACCCAGCCACGTTTCATCTTCAATGCCCTTGCTGATGGAAGGAGGTTTTCACTCAAAATCTCACGATACATGGCCCCATTCATTCTTTCCTTTACACGGATCAGTTGTCCTGGTCCCTTTGCAGAAAAACAGCCCCAAAGCATGATGTTTCCACCCCCATGCTTCACAGTAGGTATGGTGTTCTTTGGATTCAACTCAGCATTCTTTGTCCTCCAAACACGACGAGTTGAGTTTTTACCAAAAAAGTTCTATTTTGGTTTCATCTGACCATATGACATTCTCCCAATCCTCTTCTGGATCATCCAAATGCACTCTAGCAAACTTCAGACGGGCCTGGACATGTACTGGCTTAAGCAGGGGGACACGTCTTTCACTGCAGGATTTGAGTCCCTGGCGGCGTAGTGTGTTACTGATGGTAGGCTTTGTTACTTTGGTCCCAGCTCTCTGCAGGTCATTCACTAGGTCCCCCCGTGTGGTTCTGGGATTTTTGCTCACCATTCTTGTGATCATTTTGACCCCACGGGGTGAGAACTTGCGTGGAGCCCCAGATCGAGGGAGATTATCAGTGGTCTTGTATGTCTTCCATTTCCTAATAATTGCTCCCACAGTTGATTTCTTCAAACCAAGCTGCTTACCTATTGCAGATTCAGTCTTCCCAGCCTGGTGCAGGTCTACAATTTTGTTTCTGGTGTCCTTTGACAGCTCTTTTGGTCTTGGCCATAGTGGAGTTTGGAGTGTGACTGTTTGAGGTTGTGGACAGGTGTCTTTTATACTGATAACAAGTTCAAACAGGTTGCCATTAATACAGGTAACGAGTGGAGGACAGAGGAGCCTCTTAAAGAAGAAGTTACAGGTCTGTGAGAGCCAGAACTCTTGCTTGTTTGTAGGTGACCAAATACTTATTTTCCACCATAATTTGCAAATAAATTCATAAAAATCCTACAATGTGATTTTCTGGATTTTTTTTCTCTCAATTTGTCTGTCATAGTTGACGTGTACCTATGATGAAAATTACAGGCCTCTCTCATCTTTTTAAGTGGGAGAACTTGCACAATTGGTGGCTGACTAAATACTGTTTTTCCCCACTGTATATATATATATCCCATATAGTCTAACCATAGTCTCCCATATAGTCTATATATATATATCCCATTTAGTCTAACCATAGTCTCCCATATAGTCTTTATATATATATATATATATATATATATATATATATATATATATATCCCATATAGTCTAACCATAGTCTCCCATATAGTCTATATATATATCCCATTTAGTCTAACCATAGTCTCCCATATAGTCTATATATATATATATATATCCCATATAGTCTAACCATAGTCTCCCATATAGTCTATATATATATATATATATATATATATATATATATTCCCATTTAGTCTAACCATAGTCTCCCATATAGTCTATATATATATATTTAGTCTAACCATAGTCTCCCATATAGTCTGTATATATATACAGTGGGGCAAAAAAGTATTTAGTCAGCCCCCAATTGTGCATGTTCTCCCACTTAAAAAGATGAGAGAGGCCTGTAATTTTCATCATAGGTACACGTCAACTATGACAGACAAATTGAGGAAAAAAAATCCAGAAAATCCCATTGTAGGATTTTTAATGAATTTATTTGCAAATTATGGTGGAAAATAAGTATTTGGTCACCTACAAACAAGCAAGATTTCTGGCTCTCACAGACCTGTAACTTCTTCTTTAAGAGGCTCCTCTGTCCTCCACTCGTTACCTGTATTAATGGCACCTGTTTGAACTTGTTATCAGTATAAAAGACACCTGTCCACAACCTCAAACAGTCACACTCCAAACTTCACAATGGCCAAGACCAAAGAGCTGTCAAAGGACACCAAAAACAAAATTGTAGACCTGCACCAGGCTGGGAAGACTGAATCTGCAACAGGTAAGCAGCTTGGTTTGAAGAAATCAACTGTGGGAGCAATTATTAGAAATGGAAGACATACAAGACCACTGATAATCTCCCTCGATCTGGGGCTCCATGCAAGATCTCACCCCCGTGGGGTCAAAATGATCACAAGAACGGTGAGCAAAAATCCCAGAACCACACGGGGGACCTAGTGAATGACCAGCAGAGAGCTGGGACCAAAGTAACAAAGCCAACCATCAGTAACACACTACGCCGCCAGGGACTCAAATCCTGCAGTGCGAGACGTGTCCCCCTGCTTAAGCCAGTACATGTCCAGGCCCGTCTGAAGTGCATTTGGATGATCCAGAAGAGGATTGGGAGAATGTCATATGGTCAGATGAAACCAAAATATAACTTTTTGGTAAAAACTCAACTCGTCATGTTTGGAGGACAAAGAATGCTGAGTTGCATCCAAAGAACGCCATACCTACTGTAAGCATGGGGTTGGAAACATCATGCTTTGGGGCTGTTTTTCTGCAAAGGGACCAGGACGACTGATCCGTGTAAAGGAAAGAATGAATGGGGCCATGTATCGTGAGATTTTGAGTGAAACCCTCCTTCCATCAGCAAGGGCATTGAAGATGAAACGTGGCTGGGTCTTTCAGCATGACAATGATCCCAAACACACACGCCCGAGCAACGAAGGAGTGGCTCGTAAGAAGCATTTCAAGGTCCTGGAGTGGCCTAGCCAGTCTCCAGATCTCAACCCCATAGAAAATATTTGGAGGGAGTTGAAAGTCTGTGTTGCCCAGCGACAGCCCCAAAACATCACTGCTCTAGAGGAGATCTGCATGGAGGAATGGGCCAAAATACCAGCAACAGTGTGTGAAAACCTTGTGAAGACTTACAGAAAACGTTTGACCTGTGTCATTGCCAACAAAGGGTATATAACAAAGTATTGAGAAACTTTTGTTATTGACCAAATACTTATTTTCCACCATCATATGCCAATAAATTCATTAAAAATCCTACAATGTGATTTTCTGGATTTTTTTTCTATTTTTGTCTGTCATAGTTGACGTGTACCTATGATGAAAATTACAGGCCTCTCTCATCTTTTTAAGTGGGAGAACTTGCACAATTGGTGGCTGACTAAATACTTTTTTTCCCCACTGTATATCCCATATAGTCTAACCATAGTCTCCCATATAGTCTATATATATATATATATATATATATCCCATATAGTCTAACCATAGTCTCCCATATAGTCTATATATATATATATCCCATTTAGTCTAACCATAGTCTCCCATATAGTCTATATATATATATATCCCATTTAGTCTAACCATAGTCTCCCATATAGTCTATATATATATATATCCCATTTAGTCTAACCATAGTCTCCCATATAGTCTATATATATATATATCCCATATAGTCTAACCATAGTCTCCCATATAGTCTATATATATATATATATCCCATATAGTCTAACCATAGTCTCCCATATAGTCTATATATATATATATATATATATATATATATATATATATATATATATATATATATATATATATATATATATATCCCATATAGTCTAACCATAATCTCCATATAGTCTATATATATATATCTATCTATCTATCTATCTATATATATATATCCCATATAGTCTAACCATAGTCTCCCATATAGTCTATATATATATATATCCCATATAGTCTAACCATAGTCTCCCATATAGTCTATATATATATCCCATTTAGTCTAACCATAGTCTCCCATATAGTCTATATATATATATATATATATATATATATATATATATATATATATATATCCCATATAGTCTAACCATAGTCTCCCATATAGTCTATATATATATATATCCCATATTGTCTAACCATAGTCTCCCATATAGTCTATATATATATATATCCCATATAGTCTAACCATAGTCTCCCATATAGTCTATATATATATATATATATCCCATATAGTCTAATCATAGTCTCCCATATAGTCTATATATATATATATATATATATATATATATATATATCCCATATAGTCTAACCATAGTCTCCCATATAGTCTATATATATATATATATATATATATATATATATATATATATATATATATCCCATATAGTCTAACCAAAGTCTCCCATATAGTCTATATATATATATATCCCATATAGTCTAACCATAGTCTCCCATATTGTCTATATATATATATATATATATATATATATATATCCCATATAGTCTCCCATATAGTCTATATATATATATATATATATTCCATATAGTCTAACCATAGTCTCCCATATAGTCTATATATATATCCCATTTAGTCTAACCATAGTCTCCCATATAGTCTATATATATATATATATATATATATATATATATATTCCCATATAGTCTAACCATAGTCTCCCATATAGTCTATATATATATCCCATTTAGTCTAACCATAGTCTCCCATATAGTCTATATATATATATATATATCCCATATAGTCTAACCATAGTCTCCCATATAGTCTATATATATATATATATATATATCCCATTTAGTCTAACCATAGTCTCCCATATAGTCTATATATATATATATTTAGTCTAACCATAGTCTCCCATATAGTATATATATATATATATATATATATCCCATATAGTCTAACCAAAGTCTCCCATATAGTCTATATATATATATATCCCATATAGTCTAACCATAGTTTCCCATATAGTCTGTATATATATATATATATCCCATATAGTCTAACCATAGTCTCCCATATAGTCTATATATATATATATCCCATATAGTCTAACCATAGTCTCCCATATAGTCTGTATATATATATATATCCCATATAGTCTAACCATAGTCTCCCATATAGTCTATATATATATATATCCCATTTAGTCTAACCATAGTCTCCCATATAGTCTATATATATATATATATCCCATATAGTCTAACCATAGTCTCCCCATATAGTCTATATATATATATATATATATATATATATATATATATATATATATATATCCCATATAGTCTAACCATAGTCTCCCCATATAGTCTATATATATATATATATCCCATATAGTCTAACCATAGTCTCCCATATAGTCTATATATATATATATATATATATATATATATATATATATATATATATATATATATCCCATATAGTCTAACCATAGTCTCCCATATAGTCTATATATATATATATATATATATCCCATATAGTCTAACCATAGTCTCCCATATAGTCTATATATATATCCCATTTAGTCTAACCATAGTCTCCCATATAGTCTATATATATATATATATCCCATATAGTCTAACCATAGTCTCCCATATAGTCTATATATATATCCCATTTAGTCTAACCATAGTCTCCCATATAGTCTATATATATATATATATCCCATATAGTCTATCCATAGTCTCCCATATAGTCTATATATATATATATATCCCATTTAGTCTAACCATAGTCTCCCATATAGTCTATATATATATATATTTAGTCTAACCATAGTCTCCCATATAGTCTATATATATATATATATATATCCCATATAGTCTAACCATAGTCTCCCATATAGTCTATATATATATATATATATCCCATATAGTCTAACCATAGTCTCCCATATAGTCTATATATATATATATCCCATATTGTCTAACCATAGTCTCCCATATAGTCTATATATATATATATCCCATATAGTCTAACCATAGTCTCCCATATAGTCTATATATATATATTTCCCATATAGTCTAACCATAGTCTCCCATATAGTCTATATATATATATATATATATATCCCATATAGTCTAACCATAGTCTCCCATATAGTCTATATATATATATATATATCCCATATAGTCTAACCATAGTCTCCCATATAGTCTATATATATATATATATATCCCATATAGTCTCCCATATAGTCTATATATATATATCCCATTTAGTCTAACCATAGTCTCCCATATAGTCTATATATATATATATATCCCATATAGTCTAACCATAGTCTCCCATATAGTCTATATACAGTGGGGAAAAAAAGTATTTAGTCAGCCACCAATTGTGTAAGTTCTCCCACTTAAAAAGATGAGAGAGGCCTGTAATTTTCATCATAGGTACACGTCAACTATGACAGACAAAATGAGAAAAAAATATCCAGAAAAACACATTGTAGGATTTTTTATGAATTTATTTGCAAATTATGGTGGAAAATAAGTATTTGGTCAATAACAAAAGTTTCTCAATACTTTGTTATATACCCTTTGTTGGCAATGACACAGGTCAAACGTTTTCTGTAAGTCTTCACAAGGTTTTCACACACTGTTACTGGTATTTTGGCCCATTCCTCCACGCAGATCTCCTCTAGAGCAGTGATGTTTTGGGGCTGTCGCTGGGCAACACGGACTTTCAACTCCCTCCAAAGATTTTCTATGGGGTTGAGATCTGGAGACTGGCTAGGCCACTCCAGGACCTTGAAATGCTTCTTACGAAGCCACTCCTTCGTTGCCCGGGCGGTGTGTTTGGGATCATTGTCATGCTGAGAGACCCAGCCACGTTTCATCTTCAATGCCCTTGCTGATGGAAGGAGGTTTTCACTCAAAATCTCACGATACATGGCCCCATTCATTCTTTCCTTTACACGGATCAGTTGTCCTGGTCCCTTTGCAGAAAAAACAGCCCCAAAGCATGATGTTTCCACCCCATGCTTCACAGTAGGTATGGTGTTCTTTGGATTCAACTCAGCATTCTTTGTCCTCCAAACACGACTGAGTTGAGTTTTTACCAAAAGTTCTATTTTGGTTTCATCTGACCATATGACATTCTCCCAATCCTCTTCTGGATCATCCAAATGCACTCTAGCAAACTTCAGACGGGCCTGGACATGTACTGGCTTAAGCAGGGGGACACGTCTTTCACTGCAGGATTTGAGTCCCTGGCGGCGTAGTGTGTTACTGATGGTAGGCTTTGTTACTTTGGTCCCAGCTCTCTGCAGGTCATTCACTAGGTCCCCCGTGTGGTTCTGGGATTTTTGCTCACCATTCTTGTGATCATTTTGACCCCACGGGGTGAGAACTGCGTGGAGCCCCAGATCGAGGGAGATTATCAGTGGTCTTGTATGTCTTCCATTTCCTAATAATTGCTCCCACAGTTGATTTCTTCAAACCAAGCTGCTTACCTATTGCAGATTCAGTCTTCCCAGCCTGGTGCAGGTCTACAATTTTGTTTCTGGTGTCCTTTGACAGCTCTTTGGTCTTGGCCATAGTGGAGTTTGGAGTGTGACTGTTTGAGGTTGTGGACAGGTGTCTTTATACTGATAACAAGTTCAAACAGGTGCCATTAATACAGGTAACGAGTGGAGGACAGAGGAGCCTCTTAAAGAAGAAGTTACAGGTCTGTGAGAGCCAGAACTCTTGCTTGTTTGTAGGTGACCAAATACTTATTTTCCACCATAATTTGCAAATAAATTCATAAAAATCCTACAATGTGATTTTCTGGATTTTTTTCTCTCAATTTGTCTGTCATAGTTGACGTGTACCTATGATGAAAATTACAGGCCTCTCTCATCTTTTTAAGTGGGAGAACTTGCACAATTGGTGGCTGACTAAATACTGTTTTTCCCCACTGTATATATATATATCCCATATAGTCTAACCATAGTCTCCCATATAGTCTATATATATATCCCATTTAGTCTAACCATAGTCTCCCATATAGTCTTTATATATATATATATCCCATATAGTCTAACCATAGTCTCCCATATAGTCTATATATATATATATCCCATATAGTCTAACCATAGTCTCCCATATAGTCTGTATATATATATATATCCCATATAGTCTAACCATAGTCTCCCATATAGTCTATATATATATATATCCCATATAGTCTAACCATAGTCTCCCATATAGTCTATATATATATCCCATTTAGTCTAACCATAGTCTCCCATATAGTCTTTATATATATATATATATATATATATCCCATATAGTCTAACCATAGTCTCCCATATAGTCTATATATATATCCCATTTAGTCTAACCATAGTCTCCCATATAGTCTATATATATATATATATCCCATATAGTCTAACCATAGTCTCCCATATAGTCTATATATATATATATATATATATATCCCATTTAGTCTAACCATAGTCTCCCATATAGTCTATATATATATATTTAGTCTAACCATAGTCTCCCATATAGTCTGTATATATATATATCCCATATAGTCTAACCATAGTCTCCCATATAGTCTATATATATATATATATATATATATATCCCATATAGTCTAACCATAGTCTCCCATATAGTCTATATATATATATATCCCATTTAGTCTAACCATAGTCTCCCATATAGTCTATATATATATATCCCATTTAGTCTAACCATAGTCTCCCATATAGTCTATATATATATATATCCCATTTAGTCTAACCATAGTCTCCCATATAGTCTATATATATATATATCCCATATAGTCTAACCATAGTCTCCCATATAGTCTATATATATATATATCCCATATAGTCTAACCATAGTCTCCCATATAGTCTATATATATATATATATATATATATCCCATATAGTCTAACCATAGTCTCCCATATAGTCTATATATATATATATATCCCATATAGTCTAACCATAGTCTCCCATATAGTCTATATATATATATATATATCCCATATAGTCTCCCATATAGTCTATATATATATCCCATTTATTCTAACCATAGTCTCCCATATAGTCTATATATATATATATATCCCATATAGTCTAACCATAGTCTCCCATATAGTCTATATACAGTGGGGAAAAAAAGTATTTAGTCAGCCACCAATTGTGTAAGTTCTCCCACTTAAAAAGATGAGAGAGGCCTGTAATTTTCATCATAGGTACACGTCAACTATGACAGACAAAATGAGAAAAAAATATCCAGAAAAACACATTGTAGGATTTTTTATGAATTTATTTGCAAATTATGGTGGAAAATAAGTATTTGGTCAATAACAAAAGTTTCTCAATACTTTGTTATATACCCTTTGTTGGCAATGACACAGGTCAAATGTTTTCTGTAAGTCTTCACAAGGTTTTCACACACTGTTACTGGTATTTTGGCCCATTCCTCCACGCAGATCTCCTCTAGAGCAGTGATGTTTTGGGGCTGTCGCTGGGCAACACGGACTTTCAACTCCTCCAAAGATTTTCTATGGGGTTGAGATCTGGAGACTGGCTAGGCCACTCCAGGACCTTGAAATGCTTCTTACGAGGCCACTCCTTCGTGCCCGGGCGGTGTTTGGGATCATTGTCATGCTGAGAGACCCAGCCACGTTTCATCTTCAATGCCCTTGCTGATGGAAGGAGGTTTTTCACTCAAAATCTCACGATACATGGCCCCATTCATTCTTTCCTTTACACGGATCAGTTGTCCTGGTCCCTTTGCAGAAAAACAGCCCCAAAGCATGATGTTTCCACCCCCCATGCTTCACAGTAGGTATGGTGTTCTTTGGATTCAACTCAGCATTCTTTGTCCTCTAAACACGACGAAGGTTGAGTTTTTACCAAAAAAGTTCTATTTTGGTTTCATCTGACCATATGACATTCTCCCAATCCTCTTCTGGATCATCCAAATGCACTCTAGCAAACTTCAGACGGGCCTGGACATGTACTGGCTTAAGCAGGGGGACACGTCTTTCACTGCAGGATTTGAGTCCCTGGCGCGTAGTGTGTTACTGATGGTAGGCTTTGTTACTTTGGTCCCAGCTCTCTGCAGGTCATTCACTAGGTCCCCCCGTGTGGTTCTGGGATTTTGCTCACCATTCTTGTGATCATTTTGATTCCCACGGGTGAGAACTTGCGTGGAGCCCCAGATCGAGGGAGATTATCAGTGGTCTTGTATGTCTTCCATTTCCTAATAATTGCTCCCACAGTTGATTTCTTCAAACCAAGCTGCTTACCTATTGCAGATTCAGTCTTCCCAGCCTGGTGCAGGTCTACAATTTTGTTTCTGGTGTCCTTTGGACAGCTCTTTTGGTCTTGGCCATAGTGGAGTTTGGAGTGTGACTGTTTGAGGTTGTGGACAGGTGTCTTTTATACTGATAACAAGTTCAAACAGGTGCCATTATACAGGTAACGAGTGGAGGACAGAGGAGCCTCTTAAAGAAGAAGTTACAGGTCTGTGAGAGCCAGAACTCTTGCTTGTTTGTAGGTGACCAAATACTTATTTTCCACCATAATTTGCAAATAAATTCATAAAAATCCTACAATGTGATTTTCTGGATTTTTTTTCTCTCAATTTGTCTGTCATAGTTGACGTGTACCTATGATGAAAATTACAGGCCTCTCTCATCTTTTTAAGTGGGAGAACTTGCACAATTGGTGGCTGACTAAATACTGTTTTTCCCCACTGTATATATATATATCCCATATAGTCTAACCATAGTCTCCCATATAGTCTATATATATATCCCATTTAGTCTAACCATAGTCTCCCATATAGTCTTTATATATATATATATATATATATATATATATATATATATATATCCCATATAGTCTAACCATAGTCTCCCATATAGTCTATATATATATATCCCATTTAGTCTAACCATAGTCTCCCATATAGTCTATATATATATATATATATCCCATATAGTCTAACCATAGTCTCCCATATAGTCTATATATATATATATATATATATATATATATCCCATTTAGTCTAACCATAGTCTCCCATATAGTCTATATATATATATTTAGTCTAACCATAGTCTCCCATATAGTCTGTATATATATATATACCCATATAGTCTAACCATAGTCTCCCATATAGTCTATATATATATATATATATATATCCCATTGAGTCTAACCATAGTCTCCCCCATATAGTCTATATATATATTTAGTCTAACCATAGTCTCCCATATAGTCTGTATATATATATATCCCATATAGTCTAACCATAGTCTCCCATATAGTCTATATATATATATATATATATATATATCTCATATAGTCTAACCATAGTCTCCCATATAGTCTATATATATATATATATATCCCATTTAGTCTAACCATAGTCTCCCCATATAGTCTATATATATATATATCCCATTTAGCTCTAACCATAGTCTCCCATATAGTCTATATATATATATATCCCATTTAGTCTAACCATAGTCTCCTATATAGTCTATATATATATATATATCCCATATAGTCTAACCATAGTCTCCCATATAGTCTATATATATATATATCCCATATAGTCTAACCATAGTCTCCCATATAGTCTATATATATATATATATATATATATATATATATATATATATATATATATATATATATATATATATATATATATATATATATATATATATATATATCCCATATAGTCTAACCATAATCTCCCATATAGTCTATATATATATATCTATCTATCTATCTATCTATATATATATATCCCATATAGTCTAACCATAGTCTCCCATATAGTCTATATATATATATATATCCCATATAGTCTAACCATAGTCTCCCATATAGTCTATATATATATCCCATTTAGTCTAACCATAGTCTCCCATATAGTCTATATATATATATATATATATATATATATATATATATATATATATATATCCCTATATAGTCTAACCATAGTCTCCCATATAGTCTATATATATATATATATCCCATATTGTCTAACCATAGTCTCCCATATAGTCTATATATATATATATATCCCATATAGTCTAACCATAGTCTCCCATATAGTCTATATATATATATATATCCCCATATAGTCTAATCATAGTCTCCCATATAGTCTATATATATATATATATATATATATATATCCCATATAGTCTAACCATAGTCTCCCATATAGTCTATATATATATATATATATATATATATATATATATATATATATATATATATATATATATATATCCCATATAGTCTAACCATAGTCTCCCATATAGTCTATATATATATATATATATATATATATATATATATATATATATATATATCCTATATAGTCTAACCAAAGTCTCCCATATAGTCTATATATATATATATCCCATATAGTCTAACCATAGTCTCCCATATTGTCTATATATATATATATATATATATATATATATATATATATATATATCCCATATAGTCTCCCATATAGTCTATATATATATATATATATATCCCATATAGTCTAACCATAGTCTCCCATATAGTCTATATATATATCCCATTTAGTCTAACCATAGTCTCCCATATAGTCTATATATATATATATATATATATATCCCATATAGTCTAACCATAGTCTCCCATATAGTCTATATATATATCCCATTTAGTCTAACCATAGTCTCCCATATAGTCTATATATATATATATATATATCCCATATAGTCTAACCATAGTCTCCCATATAGTCTATATATATATATATATATATCCCATTTAGTCTAACCATAGTCTCCCATATAGTCTATATATATATATATTTAGTCTAACCATAGTCTCCCATATAGTCTATATATATATATATATATATCCCATATAGTCTAACCAAAGTCTCCCATATAGTCTATATATATATATATCCCATATAGTCTAACCATAGTTTCCCATATAGTCTGTATATATATATATATTTATCCCATATAGTCTAACCATAGTCTCCCATATAGTCTATATATATATATATCCCATATAGTCTAACCATAGTCTCCCCATATAGTCTGTATATATATATATATCCCATATAGTCTAACCATAGTCTCCCCATATAGTCTATATATATATATATCCCATTTAGTCTAACCATAGTCTCCCATATAGTCTATATATATATATATCCCATATAGTCTAACCATAGTCTCCCATATAGTCTATATATATATATATATATATATATATATATCCCATATAGTCTAACCATAGTCTCCCATATAGTCTATATATATATATATATATCCCATATAGTCTAACCATAGTCTCCCATATAGTCTATATATATATATATATATATATATATATATATATATATATATATATATATATATATCCCATATAGTCTAACCATAGTCTCCCATATAGTCTATATATATATATATATATATATATATATCCCATATAGTCTAACCATAGTCTCACATATAGTCTATATATATATCCCATTTAGTCTAACCATAGTCTCCCATATAGTCTATATATATATATATATCCCATATAGTCTAACCATAGTCTCCCCATATAGTCTATATATATATCCCATTTAGTCTAACCATAGTCTCCCATATAGTCTATATATATATATACCCATATAGTCTATCCATAGTCTCCCATATAGTCTATATATATATATATATCCCATTTAGTCTAACCATAGTCTCCCATATAGTCTATATATATATATTTAGTCTAACCATAGTCTCCATATGTCTATATATATATATATATATATATACCTATATATTCTAACCATAGTCTCCCATATAGTCTATATATATATATATCCCATATAGTCTAACCATAGTCTCCCATATAGTCTATATATATATATATATCCCATATTGTCTAACCATAGTCTCCCCATATAGTCTATATATATATATATCCCATATAGTCTAACCATAGTCTCCCATATAGTCTATATATATATTTCCCATATAGTCTAACCATAGTCTCCCATATAGTCTATATATATATATATATATATATATCCCATATAGTCTAACCATAGTCTCCCATATAGTCTATATATATATATATCCCATATAGTCTAACCATAGTCTCCCATATAGTCTATATATATATATATATCCCATATAGTCTCCCCATATAGTCTATATATATATCCCATTTAGTCTAACCATAGTCTCCCATATAGTCTATATATATATATATATCCCATATAGTCTAACCATAGTCTCCCATATAGTCTATATACAGTGGGGAAAAAAAAGTATTTAGTCAGCCACCAATTGTGTAAGTTCTCCCACTTAAAAAGATGAGAGAGGCCTGTAATTTTCATCATAGGTACACGTCAACTATGACAGACAAAATGAGAAAAAAATATCCAGAAAAAACACATTGTAGGGATTTTTATGAATTTATTTGCAAATTATGGTGGAAAATAAGTATTTGGTCAATAACAAAAGTTTCTCAATACTTTGTTATATACCCTTTGT